>NC_069137.1:9168719-9291219 GCF_026914265.1 Mya arenaria | reverse complement strand
CACTTGGGGAACAATTGCGTAATGTAGAATTATCTGTTCCAGGTTATTCTGAAACACATATACATCGCTATTGTTAAGTTATGTAACATGCATCAAATACTAGTTAAGTTATTCCTTTACTACAAATACTAAATAAGCATTTATATCACAAGACCAAACAAATCGTGAGACCAATGCAGGGAACGATTTGCAGCCATCTCAGTGATATTTAAGTTCATTCCATATAGTGCATGTGCTGTAATTTTTGTGAATATTTTTATTCACAATTGCAAAAACAAATCCAAACTGAGTAAACATCAGAATTAAATTTCGTCTTTCATACATATATCGTTTTATGTTGAATGGCGGCAATTCTGAAATAGTGAATCTCCCTAAAACTGTGCGGTATAAAATGTTTTACTCATACCAAGCACGGGAAACCACTTTCAGCTAGAGTAGAGCTTGCTTAAGTCGGGCAAATGTCAAATTATACGACTACACTGTACCAAAATCTTTAAATTAACATATTTTTATATTCATAGTAAACAATACTTTATCGTAAATGTTTAGTTAGAATGATGATACCTCTATTTCTTCCTCAGATAGATCCCCCGTCCAAGGTTTTTCAACCGTGTGTAAAACAAGACGTGTGTTGTAGAACGGGACATCATCTTGTGCTGTACAGAAATGCATCACAATAAATAACAAAACAATTATTGTTAGCATACTATACACTAGTTCATGTAAAACAATATGTTGTTATGATTTTGATATAACGTAAGAAGCTAGAATAAGTTGGGTGACATTTCCATTTCACTCGTGGATAACATAATGTATTAAATGCTTTCGTAACTTTGTCTCTTTCATACTTGTGTAATTTTGTTTTCTTAATTCGTGTGTAACTTTTTTATTAAATGCGTGGATAACTTTGTCTACTTAATGCATGAGTAACTTCGTGTATATAATACATGGGTAGCTTTGTCTTCTGAATACATGGGTAACAATGTCAACTATATTCAATGCATGGGCAGCTATGTGTAAATCATGCGTGTGTAACGTTGTCTATTCAATGCGTGGCAACGTTGTCTATTTAATGCGTGGGTAACTTTATGTATTGTGGGTGACTTGTTTTGGTAAAGAACAATGTCATTTCATTATGTTAATAATATTCCAAACAATAAACATGAACAGCTCTCTGATGCTTTACTTGTATAAGCAAGAACATGTTCACTTAACTCTTCTGTGTCTACTTACAAACAAGCGTTGTTTCATTGCCTTGTTGTGCGTTGTCTTGTCTTGCTTTAACAGGCCGGCATAGTAATTTCAGCTTTGAAAATACACGTTCGTCGAGCTTCCCAGCTTTTCCGTTGAATGCTAGGTGCTCATCCATGGTGATTCACTTCAAAAGGAAAAGTTAGTTAATTTAATATTCTGTTCTAATTTCAATATTTTTATGACATGTCGTATAATGATTTAGAAAAGTAGCCACTATACCTAAAAATGACAAACCATGAAAGTCGTTACGAAAAAGTTAAGTATTATTGTTTTAGTGCATATATTTTGCTTCAGCGAAGTCAGACATGAACTTCAATTGACGGGTGCAGCCCGGTGCCGGCTAACCTTTAATAAAACTTACAATAAATTCGAACTTTCTTAGTGTTCAGTGCAAATGGCTATTGTATGCCTCTAAAATACACATATGTAAACCAATTATCGACTAGGGATATGGGGGCCTATTGCAAGAGTGGAACGTTGTAACTACGCCTCCTCCCGAAGAGCCAAACTAATTATGGTTTAGATATGATGTGGGGTTGTGAGGGTCCTCTCCCAAAGCATGTTTGGCTTTTTTCAATGAGTACACTCAGGTGTATTATATTCATATTTTTCTATACAGTTTACTCCGATAATAGAGGCAAATTGGGGAAGGGGATGAGGTGGAAGCATATCGAAGAACATACATGATATCAAACTGTGATTTTGTGAACACACTACCAGAGTTTTGTTTTGCGGCCTTTTGTATGGAGAAGTCTAGACTCAAGTTGGTCTTGCACGCGGTACGCGATATGCTAAACCTCGAGACTTTTACCTACCTTAACTTGCCTCGTATAGTAATTGTAGGGATATGAAATAAAAGAAGTATCATATTATAAAGTGATGATATGTAATCCACATATATACCTTATGTACAGGAAAATATAATATCAACCTTTTATATTCTGACCTTCTGCGTGAACCTATAGTTTTCATAGTCCCCCTACCCCACGGAAAGGGATGTTTATGTCATATTATTCCATAAATCAGGCACTATTTTCATAGTTACCGTTTTAAATTGATGAATACTTATACCAATCATTTCAACGTTTCAGGTGTTTTAGATCATAGTGTTTTTGGTGATACTATAAGGTGCGATTGGGTTCTTTTCCACCTTATTCGTGCGGTTATTCATAGGCATCGGTGGATGAGTATTCCACATAAAGGGTTTATTGAGTTTGCAATAAATACCATGACGAGTGTGTGTGTATGTGAATTCGGGAGCGGAAAATCCCCATTTTAGACAAGTGTATATATGGGTGAGCGGTAATGAGTGAATATTTGTTCCACATTATGTGTGTGTATGTATAACAGATAGGGGTATATACCTTGCGAGTGTATGTATGAATGAGCAGGTTTTAGTGAATGGGTGTGCGTCAATGGGGTATTGAATCATTGACTCTTGAAATGTTTTGTTTCCAAGCTCTGAGTGAAACTACAAAAAATATCATTTTCAAATAGTACAAAGACCTTTTCATTTTATATCACAAAAATATAAACTTGAAACAGAAGTGTTTATTTTGAATTTTAAATATAATGCAAATGTTTTGCAATTATAATTTTATATCTTGACGATAACTCATGGCATAGCACTATCATCGATCCGTTCGTTTAATTCCACTGGTCTAGATATTAATGATTGACATTATACGTATGTAAAGCTAATGAGTGAATGACTAACAGTGGGATATAAGGCATTATCATAACAAACCTACCTTAGGCTAATTCGTAATAAGACCCTGGAAAGCTAATAAGTGAATGACTGATAGTGAGTACTGTGCAATTAGATTGAGAAATTCGATTTATATTTCAGGCATTCACTCATTTGCTGTCCAGCGTCACATCACAACCTAGCCTAAGATAGCTTTATAATGGTATGGCCTTGTATCTCACTTCAAGTCATAAGTGTAAAAAAAAATGTTTTAACGATTGTGAAACAAATTATAACAACATAATATAGATCACTTTCGTTGGCACGATTTTTACGCGAGAGTGTGATGTTGTATTGTGGGTGAAACTGGAGTAACCGGAGGAGACACACTTGTCCAGCTTGGTCACCACATACCAAACCCACATGCTCCCAGGCCGAGAATCGAACCCAGGTCGCCTAGTTGAGAAGCGAATGAACTAACCACTGCGCTAACTGGACGATCTTTCAGTCATTCACTCATAAACTTCCCAATGTATCACCACGAACTAGCCTAAAGTGGTTATATAATGGTATGGTCATATATGCCACTGTCAGTCATTCACACATTGGCTATCCAATACCTCACCAGACACTAGCCTAAGGTAGTTGTGTTATGGTATGGCAATATATCATTGTCAGTTATTCACTCATAAACTGTTCAGCGTCAAACGACAACCTAGCCTATATTAGTTTTGAAATGATAAGGCCATATGTTTCATTGCCATTCAGGCACACATATCCAGTGCCTCACCATAACCGGCCTACGGTTATTTTGTAATGACATTGCCTTACATCTCTCTCATAAGCTATCAATTACCACAACACAAATTAGCATGTTAGTTTCGTAATTTATTAACCCATTCATCATTATGTTTGATATTTATCAGCACTGTTTCTCTATATGTCCCTATTGCCTAGATGCTTTGCATCGTAATACCATACTTATAGCAGTACAAATACAGTAAGATATAAAGATAACAAGCGGAGCTATAACAAATAAAAAAGAGAGTTCATATTATGCTTATAACTGACGGAATCGTTCCGTATTAAACTTAATAATAAACATAACTCGTAGCAGAATGTTAAACTACTCACTTTTTATCAAAATACGTTCCTTTCATACTTCTTGATAAATCGATTGTTAAATTATAGTTATTTCAAAATCCGCACACCCAATGCCAATGGCCTTTCTTGGTTTTCCTTATACGATTACTAAACTTCAAAATCAAAGACAAAGAAGAGATATCATATTTCATCCTTTACACATGCTACGGTATGCGCCTCTTAAAATATTCTGTAAGACAAAAATCAATGGAAGAATTTGTATATTGTTTGTTCGTATTTCAGATCAATCTTCTTGTTTTTTTGGACTTGAACAATATTCGATCATAACTTGAATTATACTGAAATAAATTTATTTTTGCAGCTTTCTAATTCGTACTTAAAATCTTGACGTTTAATGACAATTGATCATTTTCAGAAAACGACAAATCCGACTTAAATGCAATAAGGACATCCACCACTTATATAAATTTGGTTAAAAACAAATGTACAGATCTCACTTTGCTACACACATGCATCATATTGCCATTACTGCCAAGGACGTTTAACGATTATCACCAACTTGCATTCGTTGTGATGACAGGGACTGTTGCATTATGGCAGGACACGGGTGAAAGCGGGTAATAACACCATTTGAAGTCTAACAGTGTCGTTAACACAAATTTAGTACATACGGCTGCATGCGACTGCAATAACGTGGTTATTTCTACAGGAGAGCCGATATCACAATTCCGAATTACGCCCCGTGTCTTAAATATATTTGCAAACGACGGATGGACGGACAGAACATACAGACAGGCTTGTAACTCTCGGATAGTCTCTTTTACAAGTTTTTTATTACGCCCCATGTATGTACCAAACGTGCAATAGACGGGTGGACGGACGGGATAAATAGACAAGCTTATTAATATAGGGTAGTTTCTTTCACAAGTCCTAATGATTATCCATGTCTATGTAAATGTGCAAATGACGGATAGAAGGACGAAACATATTAAAAGTGAAATTACAAGGAGAGCCGCATGTCATTGTATACAACGTCGGATGAAGGACAAAACCAAAACACAGGCTATTTACTTTAGAAGAGCCTTTTTCACAAGTCAAAACACCGCATGTATGTGCAAAGAAGGGATAGACGGACGGAACAAATAGACAGGGTAATTACTATGGGAGAACCTCTGTCTCAAGTCCTAATGAAATCGTATATGCGGCCAGAACAAATAGACAGGGTAACTACTATGGAAAAACCTCTTTCACGTGTCCTAATGCAATCGTATATGCGACCAGGACAATTAGACAGGGTAGTTTCTTTAGAATATTTGTGTTCAATAATAAAATAGAAACTGTCACTGCTTAACTAAACGAAAGCAATATCTATTTCAATATAACGACAGGGTTATAACTATGGGAGAACCTCTGTCTCAAGTCCTAATGAAATCGTATATGCGGCCAAAACAAATGGCAGGGTAGTTACTATAGGAGAACCTCTTTCACGGGTCCTAATGAAATCGTATATGCGGCCAGAACAAATAGACAGGGTAACTACTATGGAAAAACCTCTTTCACGTGTCCTAATGAAATCGTATATGCGACCAGGACAATTAGGCAGGGTAGTTTCTTCAGGAGATTTGTGTTCAATAATAGAATGGAAACTGCCACTGCTCAACTAAACGAAAGGAATATCTATTTCAATATAACGAAACACATAAACATCAAGTTTATCATGACACCAATTCAATGATCTTACATCTTACTAGGGATGAGTTTTAATGCAAAGTCGTGAAGCGACGATAAAAATGAATAATTATGTATTACATCGAAACACAAAATCTTTTAGTTTAACATAGCATACATCTGTAAAAGGTAAACTCAAGCAGAATATACAATGATTTGGTTATATCTCACAGTTAGTCACTCATTCTAAGTTGTCACATGTCTCACCACGAACAAGACTGAGGTAGTTTTGTAATGGTATAAATTTATACCCCCGTGTCTCACTCCAAAGTAGCTTACAGTAATTTTGTAATGGTATGAATTTATATCCCACTGGCAGTCATTCTTACATTAACTTTCCCGTTTCTCACCACAAAGTAGCTTACAATGATTTTGTAATGGTATGTCTTCAAATCCCACTGGCAGTCATTCACACTTTAGCTATCACGTGTCTCACCACAATAGAGCTTATAGTAGTTTTGGAACTGTATGTCTTTATATCCCACTGGCAGTCATTCATAAATCAACTATCCTGTGTCTCACCACAATAGAGCTTATAGTAATTTTGGAATGGTATGTTTTTATAGCCAACTGGCAGACATTCATACATAAGCTATCCCGTATCTCACCACAATAGAGCTTATAGTAATTTTGGAATGGTATGTCTTTATATCCCACTGGCAGTCATTCATACATTAGCTGTCCCCTGTCTCACCACAAATTAGCTTTAGGTTACGATAAATTTGTAATGGTATTGCTTTATATTCTTAAACTATGAACTGCCAGACCATAGATAAGCTTAGGTGTGTTTGGTAAATCATGAACCAATAAGTCTTCATGTTTAATATGTGTTGACACTGTATCTCTATATCACCATACAACGAAAGTGTTAAGCACCGTACCAATTATAGAACCTATAACAGAAGTAAACGTTCTACATATAATTGTCATATTGTATTTGATACTCATATGTAATAATTGAACGAATAAATCCACCATTTATACAAATGTAATACGAAATAAAGCGGATGGAAACTTGCGCCGCTAGAAAAAGGTTAATATTTAAGTTCGATTTAATGCTACGATAATAACGGATGGAATCTTCAACTGGTTAACTTAATAAATAATAACACACATAGCATAATGTAAACCTACTTACTGTTTAAACAAAATCCCTTCTTTCCATATTTTTCACTTCGAATCGAATATTAACTCATTTTTATTTCTGAAGCCGCACGCACAATGCCAATGCTCTTCTATAATTGTGCTTATATAAATACTACACTTCATAATTATATACGAAGAAGGGAGAGATCAGATTTCATCATTTACAAAAGCTATGTATGCGCTTCTTTAAACCTACCCACGGCAGGAAATCAATAGAAGGATTTGTATACTATATACGACATTTCAGATCAGTCTTCAGATTGTTCATTTGTAATTAACCTGTATTCGATCAAATAACTTAAATAAATTATACTGAAATGAATGTTAGACTGCCTTTTCAATTCTCACGTTAAGATGCATTCTCTCATAATATCAGTTTTGACACTTTATTTATGTGTTGTCTCAAAATTTGCTGATACTACTAAAACTTACTATAAAATATATCTATATTTGTTGGTGAACTGCCAAAAATTCGCCATAAGACATCATCTTTTGAACGCAAATATGATAACCTTTGATCTGATCTTATTTCAGCAGTCTAAAGCTGCTGTATTATAGATTGACCATTTGGACAACTTTTTTTTTTTTCATGAAATTATTCTTACATTTGGTACATAATTCATGAGCGAATTAATTGAGGGAGGGTTGCTTACCCGGCGAAGGCCCCCGTGAAGATGTACATATCTTATATAGATGCATCTCCAACTCCCACCATTAAATGTTATTGTTGATACACTTAAGGGGCAGAGGATATATGCGGGCCGGATGCATCTACATCCCCTTTAAATGTTATTTTGATACACTAAAGTGGCTGGGGTACAGATTTCGGCCGGATGCATCTCCACCCCCTCCTCCTTTTAATGCTGTTGTTGATTCACTAAATGAGCGGGGAACAGATGCGGGCCGGTTGCATCTGCACCCCCCCCTTTAAATGCTATTGTTAATACACTAAAGGGGCAGGGAACAGATGCGGGCTGGATGCATTTCCCCCTCCTTTAAATGTTATTGTTGATACACTAAAGGTGCGGGGTACAGATGCGGGCCGGATGCATCCCCCTTTAAATGCTATTATTGATACACTAAAGGGACGGGGAACAGATACGGGCCGGATGCATCTTCACCCCCCTTTAAATGTTATTGCTGATACACTCAAGGGGCAAAGAAACAGATGCGGGTCGGATGCATCTTCACCCCCCTTTAAATGTTATTGTTGATACACTAAAGGGGCGAGGCCGGATGCATCTCCAACTCCCACCATTAAATGCTATTGTTGATACACTAAAGGGGCGAGGCCAGATACATATCCAACTCCCACCTTTAAATGCCATTGTTTATACACGAAAGGGGCGGGGTACAGATGAGGGCCGGATGCATCTCCAACCCGACCCCCTTTAAATGCTATTGTTGATACTCTAAAGGGGCGAGGGACATATGCGGGCCGGATGCATTTCCACCCATCCCCCCTTTAAAGGCTATTGTTGATACAATTAAGGGGCGGGGGACATATGCGGGCCGGATGCATCTACACCCCTTTAAATGTTATTTTAATACACTCAAGGGGCTGGGGTACAGATTTCGGCCGGATGCGTCTCCACCCCCTCCTCCTTTTAATGCTGTTGATGATTCACTAAATGAGCGGGGAACAGATGCGGGCCGGTTGCATCTGCACCCCCCCCCCTTTAAATGCTATTGTTAATACACTAAAAGGGGCAGGGAACAGATGCGGGCTGGATGCATTTCCCCCCCTCTTTTAAATGTTATTGTTGATACACTAAAGGACCGGAGAACAGATGCGGGTCGGATGCATTTTCAGCCCCTCCTTTTAATGTTATTGTTGATACACTAAAGGGGCGGGGAACAGATGCGGGCCGGATGCATCTCCACCCCCTCCTTTATTTTTTTTGTTGATACACTAAAGGGGCGGAGAACAGATGCGGGCCGGATGCATCTTCACCCCCCCTTTAAATGTTATTGTTGATACAATAAAAGGGGCGGGGAACAGATGAGAGCCGGATGCATCACCAACCCCGACCCAACCCTTTTTAATGTTATTGTTGATACACTAAAGGGGCGGGGAACAGATGCGGGTCAGATGCATCTCCACCCACTCCTTTAAATTGTTTTTGTTGATACACTAAAGGGGCGGAGAACAGATGCGGGTCGGATGCATCACCAACCCGTCCCTTTAAATGTTATTGTTGATACACTAAAGGGGCGGGGAACAGATGCGGGTCAGATGCACCTCCACCCACTCCTTTATTTTTTTTTGTTGATACACTAAAGGGACGGAGAACAGATACGGGCCGGATGCATCTTCACCCCCCCCCCTTTAAATTTTATTGTTGATACAAGAAAGGGGCGGGGTAGAGATACGGGCCGGATGCATCTCCACCCCAACTTTTAATGTTATTGTTGATACACTAAAGGGGCGGGGTACAGATATGGGCCGGATCCATCTCCACCCCAACTTTTAATGTTATTGTTGATACACTAAAGGGGCGGGGTACAGATAAGGGTCGGATGCATCTCCACACCAACTTTTAAATGTTATTGTTGATACACTAAAGGGGCGGGGTACAGATGTGGGCCGGATGCATCTCCACCCCAACTTTTAAATGTTATTGTTGATACACTAAAGGGGCGGGGGACAGATGCGGGCTGGATGCATCTCCACCCCAACTTTTAAATGTTATTGTTGATACACTAAAGGGGCGGGGTACAGATACGGGCCGGATGCATCTCCACCCCAACTTTTAAATGTTAGTGTTGATTCGGGGTACAGATAAAGTCTGGATGCATCTCCAACCCAACCTTTACATGCTATTGTTGATACACTAAAGGGACGGGGTACAGATAAGGGCCAGATGCATCTCCTCCCCGACCCTTTAAATGCTGTTGTTGATACACTAAAAGAGGCGGGGTACAGATAAAGTCTGGATGCATCTACACCACAAACCTTTAAATGCTGTTGTTGATACACTAAAAGGGCGGGGGACATATGAGGGCCGGATGAATCTTCACCCCCCTCTTTAAATGCAATTGTTGATACACTTACAGGGCGGGGTACAGCTGAGGGACGAAGCATCTCTTCCTCGCCCCTTTTAATGCTTTTGTTGATACACTAAAGGGGCGGGGACAGATGAGGACCAGATGCATCTCCACCCCAACTTTTAAATGCTATTGTTGATACACTAAAGGGGCGGGGGACAGATGAGGGCCGGATGCATCTCCACCCCAACTTTTAAATGTTATTGTTGATACACTAAAGGGGCGGGGTACAGATACGGGCCGGATGCATTTCCACCCCAACTTTTAAATGTTATTGTTGATTCACTAAAGGGGCGGGGTACAGATACGGGCCGGATGCATCTCCACCCCAACATTTAAATGTTATTGTTGATACACTAAAGGGGCGGGGGACAGATGAGGGCCGGATGCATCTCCACCCCTATCCTTGGAATGCTATTGTTGATACACCAAAAAGGCGGGGTACAGATGTGGGCCGGATGCATCTCCACCCCTATCCTTTAAATGCTATTGTTGATACACCAAAAAGGCGGGGTACAGATTCGGGCCGGATGCATCTCCACCCCTATCCTTTAAATGTTATTGTTGATACACTAAAGGGGCGGGGTACAGATGAGGGCCGGATGCATCTCCACCCCAACCTTTAAATGTTATTGTTGATACAATTAAGGGGCGGGGAACAGATGAGGGTCGGATGCATCTCCACCCCCCTTTAAATGTTATTGTTGATACACTAAAGGGGCGGGGGACAGATGAGGGCCGGATGCATCTCCACCCCAACTTTTAAATGTTATTTTTGATACACTAAAGAGGCGGGGTACAGATGCGGGCCGGATGCATCTCCACACCAACTCTTAAATGGTATTGTTGATACACTAAAGGGGCGGGGTACAGATGCGGGCCGGATGCATCTCCACCCCAACCTTTAAATGTTATTGTTGATACAATAAAGGGGCGGGGTGCAGATGCGGGCCGGATGCATCTCCACCCCAACCTTTAAATGTTATTGTTGATACAATAAAGGGGCGGGGTACAGATGAGGGCCGGATGCATCTCCACCCCTACTTTAAATGTTATTTTTGATACACTAAAGGGGCGGGGTACAGATGAGGGCCGGATGCATCTCCACCCCGACCCTTTAAATGCTATTGTTGATACACTAAAGGGGCAAGGTACAGATGAGGGCCGGATGCATCTCCACCGCAACCTTTAAATGCTATTGTTGATACAATAAAGGGTCGGGGACAGATGAGGGCCGGATGCATCTCCACCCCAACCTTGAAATGCTATTGTTGATACAATAAAGAGGCGGGGGACAGATGAGGGCCGGATGCATCTCCATCCCTACCCCACCCCCTTTAATGTTATATTTGATACACTAAAGGGGTGAGGGACAGATGCGAGCCGGATGGGGAAATCCACTGTCAAAATCACTTTTCACTTTTTTATATCAAAAACTTACTACATAGTCTGACTATGAATAAACAAATAATAATTAAAAAAAAACATTCAATATTTAGTGAAATACGCAATATTAAGAATTTGCTTATCACGACTTTTGTATATTTACGAATTTTAACAGCCATTCTTAATTGAGGTTGTGTATCAGTTGTTGTTTGTAAATGGCATTAACGAGCTTGTCTAAAACTAAGTAAATAAATAAATACGAATGAAATCATACAGCAAACCATTACATGCAGATTCTGAACTATTCAGTAATATTGAGCATATTCAAATTATAAATCATTTCAATGGCAGTTGTACAGGGTTTGAATTAGATACCTTTAAGTGCTTGTCATTAGTCAGTTGAATGTAAACTTTTATTGGGTTTCAAAATAATGCTGGTTTATGTTTCATTCGCAAACAATAGTCAAAGAGATAAGACTTTAAGCAAAGATATATGTGTAATAGATTTTTTCCATTGCCATCAGCTTAATGCAAAGAAATATATGATATAAATGCCACAGGAGTTTGACACAGGAACATATAAATAACGAAGCTACTTGTTTTACAAATGTGATAACATTCAAATTACCATCAACCAATGTCCAATAATTCATAATATAGTATTAACTTGTATGCGTAAGCAACACTAAAGCAACTAAACGGCAGTTTTATTGAAAAAACAATCTATAAATTGTAAATGCAATCATTTACATATGTTCTTGTCAAAATAGATTCATATATTTATGTTTTATAAAATTTCACTTTGCCATCTATTGATGCATTGACTCATTGAAGTGTTTTGTTTTTCAAGTTGTGAGTGAAACAACAAATAATTATCAGTTTTATATAGACAAAGATCTTTTCACTTTATGTCACAGAAATATTAACTTGTAACAGAAGTATTTATTTTGATTTTAAACATGATGCACATGTTTTTCAATTATGTTTTATACATTGACGATTACTCATGGTAAAGCACTTCCATCGATCCGTTGGTTTACGATCCTCCTGTCGAGATATTAATGATTGGTGTTATAATTGTTAACATTGTAATTGAGAAGAGTACTAGATACGCAAATAGATAAAATGCCTCTGTCGGCTTTTAACCACATGTCTGAAATTATTAAGGTCAATTTAAACTGTATTGAACTTAAATGAACTCCCAACTGTTATCTAAGGACATATTATATTTATTATTAAAATCTATCATATTCAAAAGACCAGTTTCTCAATTTAAATGCACAGTACTCACTGTCAGTCATTAACTCGTTAGTTACCCAGAGTCTAACCACAAACTAGCCTAAGGTAGTTGCGTTATGATATTGCCTAATATCTCATTGTCAGTCATTCACTCATTATATATACAGGGTCTCATCACGAAAAAGCCTAGGGTAGTTTTGTTATGATATTGCCTTATAACTCAGTGTCAGTCATTCACTCATAAGCTATCCAGGGTCTCTTGACAAGCTAGCCTAAGGTAGTTTTGTAATGATATTGCTTTACATCTCAGTGTTAGTCATTCACTCATTAGCTATCCAGCGTCACATCACAACGTAGCCTAAGATAGTTTTATAATGATATGGGTTTGTATCTCACTTTCAGTCATAAGTGTAAACTTTTTTGTTGTGCAACGATTGTGAAACAAGTTATTACAACATTATATTAATCACTCTTGTTGGCACTATTTTCACGCGAAAGTGTTGGTGACCACAGACCAAACCCACATGCGCCCAGGCTGGGAATTGAACCCGGGTTGTCTAGGTGAGGAGCGAGTGCGCTAACCGCTGCGCTATATATAACAAATTACCTCACTGCAGTTCTTTACACATTAGCAATTAAGTGCCTCACCACAACCGGCCTACGGTAATTTTGTATTGGTATGGCCTGATATCACTCTCATAAGCTATCGATTGCCACACCACAAATTAGCCTCTATGTTTGTTTCGAAAACGATCAACCTATTCGTCTTTATATTTGACATTTATTAGCAATGTATCTCTATATTACCAAGTACGTATTCAAATAAATAATTAATTAATCTCGTATAAGAATGTAAAATTACTCATTTTTTAAACAAAATCCATTACTTCAATACTACTCACTTAATCCAATTTTAAGTAATTGTTATTTTTGATTCCGCACACACAATGTCAATGATCTTCAAGATGTTTCCTTATATTTACCAAGCTTCAAAAGCATAGACAAAGAAGAGAGATCGTATTTCATCATTTACAAACGCTACTGTATGCGCCTCTTTAAATATACCCAAGGACGACAGTCAATAAAATAATTTGTAAATTCCACATTTTGGATCAATCTTTTTTTTTTTAATTGTATTTGAAAACTACTGGATCATGTAACTTGAAGTATATTTAAATTAATGGATTTTGTCTGGTTTTAATTCGTATTTGAAATCTTGACGGTTTACAATGACTTTGAGACAGTTTATCAATCAAAAAACACATCCAATACGTTTAATGCTATACTAAAAAATTATGACATCCACCAATCGGCATAACTTATGTATGGTTAGACACGTTTGTACCCTCAGATCCCCCGTTGCTACAAACTTGCATCAATTTGTCAGTATTGAAAAGGACGTGTAGCGACTAATCACAAACTTGCATCAGATTGTCATTATTGCCAAGAACGTTCAGCGACATTTCAAAAACTTGTATCAGATGTGATGCTAGAGACTGTCGCATAATGAGAGGACACAGGTTAAAGTATGTAACACCATTTGAAGTATTACAGTTTCTTCAACACTCCTTTAACATACAAGAAGGCAATTGCCAGCAATTACAGGTTTATTACTATAGGAGAGTCTCTTTCACAAGTCCTTTTGACGCATCATGTCTCTATCAAATGTGAAAACGACGGATGAAAGGACGGAACAAATAGACAGACTTACAACTATAGGAGAGTCTCTTTCACAAGTCCTTATGACGCATCATGTCTCTATCAAATTTGCAAACGACAGATGAAAGAACGGAACAAATAGACATGCTTATAACTATAGGTGAGTCTCTTTCACAAGTCCTTATGACGTTCCATGTCTGTACCAAATGGGCAAACGAGGGATGGACGGACTGAACAAAAAGACAGGCTTATTATTATATGATAGTATCTTTATGACATGCCTTGGATTAAGTCTATGTACAAACAACAGATTGGCGGAAGGATTAAATACACAGGTTAATAACTACAGGAGGGCCGCTTTCAAAATTCCTAATGTCGCCTTATGATTTAAGTATATGTGCAAACGATGGTTGGTCAGAGGGAACAAATGAACGGGCTTAATACTATATGAGAGTCTCTTTAACAAGTTCTTATGACGCTACATGTCTTTACCAAATGTGCCAACGACAGATGGACGGACGGAACAAATTGACCGGCTTATAACTATAGGAGAGTATCTTTCACCAGTCATTATGACGTTCCATGTCCGTGTCAAATGTGCAAACGACGGATTGACGGACAGAACAAATAGACAGGTGTATTACTATAGGAGAGTCTTTTTCACAAGTCCGTATGACGTGCCATGTCTTAAGTGTATGTACAAACACCAGATGGACGGACGGATTAAATACACAGGTTAATTATGAGAGTAGAGCCGCTTTCAGAATCCCTACTGACACCTTATGCCTTAAGTATATGTGCAAATGACGGATGGACGGAGGGAACAAATAGACAGGCTAATTACTATAGGATAGTCTCTTTCATAAGTCTTTGTACATGTGCAAACGACAAAAAGACGGACGGGATAATTATTAACAGTGCATTTACTATAGGAGAGCCGCTTATGTCCGTATAATGCCGCTTCACCGTATACAAGTGTCATTGACGGATAGTTTGAAAGAACAAATAGACAGGTCAAATACTGTGTATGTACCACTTTCACAAGTCAAAATAACCCCGCATGTATTTGTACATGTGCATACGACGGATGGACAGACGAAATAAATTGACAGGGAAATTACTATAGGAGAATTGTTATCACTAGTCATAATGACGCCGCATATTTTATATGTGAAGTGTACCACTTGTATGATGTGTGTATTGTTGTGTGAGTGGGGAGCATTACTCTACGGATGTGAGTAATTAAGGGCGAGGAGTGTACCACGTGAATAATGTGTTGTTTTTTTTGTGTGAATGGGGAGTATTACACTAAGGGTTTGAGTAGTTAAGGGCGAGGAGTGCACCAAGTGTATGGTGTGTTTATTGTTGTGTGAGTGGGGAGTATAACACTAATGTTGTGAGTAGTTAAGGACGAGGAGTGTACCACGTGTGTGGTGTGTGTATATTATTGTTTGAGTGGGGAGTTCTACACTAGGTGTATGAGTAGTTAAGTGCGTGAAGTGTACCACGTGTATGGTGTGTGTATATTGGTGTGTATGGGAAGTATTACACTTAAGGTGTGAGTATGTAAGGGCGAGGAGTGTACCACGGGTATATTTGTGTATATTTTTGTGTGAGTCGGGACTATTACACTAAGGGTTTGAGTAGTTAGGGGCTGGGAGGTTCTACTTGTATAATATGTGTATTATTGTGTAAATGGGGAGTATTACACTAAGGGTGTGAGTAGGTAAGGGCGAGGAGTGTACCACGGGTATATTTGTGTATATTTTTGTGTGAGTCGGGACTATTACACTAAGGATTTGAGTAGTTAGGGGCTGGGATGTTCTACTTGTATAATGTGTGTATTATTGTGTAAATGGGGAGTATTACACTAAGGGTGTGAGTAGGTAAGGGCGAGGAGTGTACCACGGGTATATTTGTGTATATTTTTGTGTGAGTCGGGACTATTACACTAAGGGTTTGAGTAGTTAGGGGCTGGGATGTACTACTTGTATAATGTGTGTATTGTTGTGTAAATGGGGAGTATTACACTAAGGGTGTGAGTAGGTAAGGGCGAGGAGTGTACCACGGGTATATTTGTGTATATTTTTGTGTGAGTCGGGACTATTACACTAAGGGTTTGAGTAGTTAGGGGCGGGGGATGTACTACTTGTATAATGTGTGTATTGTTGTGTAAATGGGGAGTATTACACTATGGGTGTGGGTAGTTAAGGGCGAGTAGTCTACCACGTGTATGGTGTGTGTATATTGTTGTGTGAGTGGGGAGTATTACACTTAGGGTGTGAGTAGGTAAGGGCGAGGAGTGTACCACGTGTATGGTGTGTGTGTATTGTTGTGTAGGTGGTGAGTATTACACTAAGGGTGTGAGTAGTTAAGGGCGAGGAGTGTACCACGTGTATGGTGTGTGTGTATTGTTGTGTGAGTGGGGAGTATTACACTAAGGGTGTGAGTAGTTAAGGGCGAGGAGTGTACCACGTGTATGGTGTGTGTATATTGTTGTGTGAGTGGGGAGTATTACACTAAGGGTGTGAGTAGTTAAGGGCGAAGAATGTACCACGTGTATGGTGTGTGTATTGTTGTGTGAGTGGGGAGTATTACACTAAGGGTGTGAGTATTTAAGGGCGAATAGTGTACCACGTGTATGGTGTGGGTACATTGTTGTGTGAGTGGGGAGTATTACACTAAGGATGTGAATAGTTAAGGGCGAATAGTGTACCTCCGTCGGCTTTTTACCGCATGTCTGACCTTATTAAGGCCTAATATCGATTTAAACTAAATTGAACTTGAACGAACTTCCCTATGTTATATGTGGAAGCATGTCATTTTTTATGAAAATGTTGAATTTCAAAATACTAGTGTCTCAAACTAAATGCAGACAACTCAAAAATCCAAACAATGAGTTAAGGATCCCAACAAATGCTTTGAAACCAAATCAATCACTCATCTCAATACAACAGAAACTCTTTCATCGCTGCACTTTTGAACAAGGATAATAATGACATACGAAGTGAGTGAGTGATAACAAGGGCTCATAATTAAAAGGTTTTGATGCAGACTTCGTTTCGCATAATGAAAATATTCAGATGCCTAAATATAAGTCGGAACAAATAACCAGGGTACAAGCTGCTTTCTGCTGAGCCCATATTACACCAATTATGACATACCGCCAATGATACATTTATTGTGCGTTTCCCGAAATATGAAGGCAAAGATAATTTATAATGGTTTAAAATGGGCCCTGATATTTGTTTTTCGACTCGTATGCTGGAATATCGTTGCTATACAAACAAACAAGATCACTGAACAATTAAAAGATAACAATTTAAAATGATTGACTTTCATCGATATTGATATGATTTTTTTTAATATTTATATTAAAAACCGGAATTTTCGCAGAGAAATATTGCATTTATTTCAATTATACCAGATTATAAAAGCAACATTCCATGAGTTGAAGCGTTCTACTCTGTCGATGTCTAATTCGATTCCTTTTAAAAAATACAAGGCCAAACTTAAGATGATTGAACATTTGTTATTATAAAAAGAATCGGACAATTTATATCTACATTTCAGATATCAAGCATGCATACCGTCAAGTTTAAATTTATACAGCTTAAACTTACGCAATATTTGTCCTTCATTTTTTTCTAAAATTGACAGATAATTATGATAATCCAAACATAAATGAACGTGGCACTTCTCTTACATTTAAATTGCCAGCAGGCTTCAAGTATATGAAGTTAAACCATACTTTAAATGTAATCATGAAAAAGCCTGAATAAAAAACCTTCATAAAAAGTCAATATTAAGGATCAGATTAAATAATCATCAGCTGTATAGTACGAATCTTCATATCGATATATCTTTGCTGAAATACTACCACTTGTCTTCCTTAAACGTGGTTATCATATTATCGATTACCTTATATGATATACCAGGGGCGCATCCAGAATTTGGCGTTAGAGGGGGTGTAACATAGGAGCATAGGCTTTTGTTTGACAAACACACCTCCTTACGAAACAAAATTAATTTGGTATTTAGTACTGGCAGGACGGGAGAGGGTACTACCCCTTATTACATTTGAGCAATTTCAAGATAAAAAGGTTTCGTCATGGGCATATTTCATTACTTTTCTCTCCTATATTTAATATATATCCCCCAGCACCTCTCAACCCGCCTTTGTTCACTGATTTATGCAGTGTGTAACGGTCCGCTGTAGGCGGCGGATTAGTGTAATGATTCGCTGTAGGTGGCAGATGTGCGTTCATAGTATAACATTCCAGAAGGAAGTACATTCATAGTACGTATGTTAACTTGGTTGGTAATATGCAAAATTAGCAAAGCCTGGGTTGTGTATCGATTGAGGATTAACTGTATATAAAGATCAGCGGACCCCATCAGGGTCGAGCATGCTTTTCTCTGAAGGGATTAATTGGTGTTTGTTGGTCTCGCACGTTACAAGTGTATGACATGGGTTTTATAATGTCATTCACTTTTACTCAAATACTACCGCATGGTGTATATTAACATGTATAAGTCCCGCCATAATTTACTTTTGTTTAAACTCGATATCTAGATTTCTATTCAAAATGGAACATTTAATATATCTTAAAATTATTTTGCATCGAAACCTATAAAATTTTAGAATTACAAAAAAAAATATTGATTTATTTTTAAAAACAAACATCAAAGAGAAGAAATTAAAAGGAACACTGAATATACAATATGTTTTTATAGGGATGCCTACAAAAATACACCAACCCTTCACAACAAGATATTAGAGAGTAGAATCAGTGATTTCATTATGTCCTTGCCGAATCAAATGAACGAAACATCTAAAGATTGTGTCATCTAATACTTAGTAATTATTTCATTGTACGAACTAATCCATTTATACCAGGATTTATCTCAATAAGAAATATCGATCAAGGGTGGTAAAGCATTAAAGATTAAGCCAAAGTTTTCATTCTTTGTTTTTTTCTTGTTCGTTATGTATAAGATTTCTTTACTGTGAACAGAACATTTTCAAAGATCTGTGCATGAATATTAATATCGTTGAATAAATGTATACCTTATATACACAATCTCCGTGTCACAAGTACTGTACGACGAGTTTATTTAAGGAATGAATTGCGGGGTTGATGCCATTATCGGGGTTTGAACGCAATTGTGCTGGTCAATGTGAGTGGTGTCCGAGAAAATGAAGTTATGGTGTGAATATTTGGTCTGAAATGTATCTAAAACAATTGCTGTTTATGTTTTTCGCATTTATTGATGAAAACAATATGTTCTTTTGATCATGAAAACCCATGCTTTTAAAACCGGAGTAATATTTTACCTTGTATGTTGTACATACATGCACCTTTTTGCGGTATTATACAATTGATTTCATTTCAGTTCAGTCATGCTAAGGGAATTTCGGAAATAAGCGTAGTATCCAGCAACGATAACGGTGTCACTGTAAAGGTTCAATTGACGTGGTTATGGGTATCGTCGGTGCAAAAACTTCTAGTTCCTGCGATACAATCTGACAGTATCTTAACAGTTAAGTATTTCTATGTTGGTTAGATATCTGGGTCTTGACATTTTGTTTCAGGATTCTATAAAAAAAAGTTAAGCTTTACGTATATATATATTTATACACTCCAGTTATGGACCTTGCAATGCATTTTCGTATTTCTCACGCAACATGTTGATATTTAATATGAAGAAGGATAGAGTTTCTTTTCCATTGATTATGTTTTGCATAGCTTCTATGGTGACACCACCAGCAGCGACCAAAACCGTCGAGCTTAAAATTCAAGCCCAAACACAGAAGTAGCATATTGCAATACCGATCATTTTTCCTCACTAATTGAATATCAAGATATTATGCCAATTACAGTTTAGAAATATATACACATTAAGACGGGGGTTTACGAGATATCGACCGTGTTAAATTGTTCCGTAGTGTTTACTAAAATCTAAAATAATAAGAAACGTGCAAGCATACTTTACTCACTGAAAAAGACAACTCACCGTTCTTATTCTTACAAAATGCACACATAATAACTTCTCTCCATAGCTTGGTTTAACCTTTAGTATGTCAATATAACATTACAATTTCAAGGTTTACGCCTTTTGAATAAAATCGAATGATATGGAGTAGAAATAATATCGTAAAATGTTAGATATGCAATGGTAATAATACGGTATCTCAATTGAAATGCGTTAATTGTTTGACCTCTTTCAAAGCATGAACTTGCACGTTCTTCTGATACAGTTAGCGCATGCTTTTTGTTATATGACGGAGGGGAGACAACGAGTTGTTGGACACGACAGTAAAAATGAGAGATAACTGCATATTTGCTGGACAATGCAGTAGGAGGAACTAATTGTATTTTGTTGCACAAAGCAGGAGTGATGGATTACTGCAAGCTGGTACACAAACAGAAAGAGAAAATCATGGTATTTTGTTTTGCAAGGCTTGCGTAGGACTTATCTGTTTGTTGTTACACAAAGCAGAAGGGAGGAATAACCGCATTTTGTTAAACTAGGCTGGACTGGACGCTATAACAGGATACTGATCAATACATGAATAAATACATTATGTCGCACGCACCTCGGATACATCCCACTTTAACACGTACAGTCCCCTTTCTTTTCTATGTATCACACCCCAATGCACATCACCGACCACTCACTTAGGGCTGCATATTTTAACCCGCATAAGAGTACTCACTATAGCTAGGCCAATGCAACGAACTAATGTCAATGAAGTCATTGACACACTGTTTTACTTGTTTTTGGTTAATTACAATCCCTATGCCAAACCCAAACCGGGATATTTCTTGCTTGGAATTAAAAAAAAATACGCAGACAAAAAGGCCACGATTGTCGGCCTTAGAATGATCTTCAGACGCAGTGGTTTTTTTAAAAACGTTTTATGTTTTGTTTGCTTGTATTTTTGTTTGCTATTTTTGTTGTTGTTTTGTTCGGTTGGGGATCGTGGGAGAAACGGCTATTTACCATTAAGACGTTTAGGGATGGACACATACGGGTATATTCTATATAGCGGTTTTTAGGTAAACAAATACGGGTATTTATTATTTAGACCTTTTGGTCTGAATAAATACCAGTATTTATTTTACAAAATTTTGATATTAGAACATGCGGTATTTATTATTAAGACGTTTTGTCGGCCTGAATGAATGAAAAAAAAGAATAATAAAACAATGTCCATGGGGAGTTGTTACCAGTGATCAGAGTGACACCTTCAACAACAACTCAACATTGCCAAGAAGGAACTGTGGTCAGACAAGCAAATAACATATTGGTAACAACAATGAATTTATTAAAAATGTTTTGTGAGAAATCGTGTAGAAGAAATCCTGCAACTGAAAGAGAACCGGAAGTGGAGGTATTGTCCTACAGAAGAAAATCCAGGGGACTTATTATTTGGAGAATTAAATTCATCTAGGGATAGCTCAAGTTAGCTTTTGTTTGTTGTTTTTTTCCACCAGTGCAAGAACCGACTCTAATGCGATGGGTTTATAGCTTGTCATTGATCGTTCCAAGGCGATAATCCTAGCCATAGGTAAGTTTGTTTTGATGGGTGTGTCTATTTGTGTTGTTTGTATTTGTGTTTGTGGAGCTTTTTTGGTGTTTGTAGTGTTCATTTTTGTGTATATGGTGTTAATATGTTTGCTTGTCTAGTCCCATGATGTTTGGGAACTTGCCTTGAGACTATAAGCAGGGTTAAAGATTCAATTACTAGGCTTTTCCCTGTTGTCATTAACTAGTATAAATCATTTGCATGAATAAAAATGCAGTCGAAACTGAAAGCTATGACACAAACATGTTAATTTATATATACTCATTGGATTAAAGCATTTATGCATTTCAAATAAAGTAAAACTTGAACTTAACCATTAGTTAGTAATGATATGCAACCAGCATTGAAATATGGCTGGGAGAGCATTAATTGTTCGCGGGGCATAAAAAATATCAAATGGATTACATGGAGAGAGCCAATAAGTTTAACATTGCTTATTTTGGGGCATAAATTAAAGATTTTAAATGGAGAATTAACTAATTAATTGAGAAGTAATAATAATTAGGTCCAAGCATATTCTTTGCATAAAAGCACATTGTTTATAGTGCTTGATTCATAACGTACAAAAACAGTCATTATGCCCCTTAATCGCTAATTAACTATGATTATTGGCAATGCGGTAATGGTTAAGGTCATCAAAGCACAACATTGAGTATTTAAATCTGTGCACATGGTCCGAGCTTCGTACGTGTAGCTTCAAAAATAAGAAGGTAGATCAAAATCTCACAGAAAAGATCATCCAAGAAAAAAACATTGAAATGTATTTGCAAAACTGCTCGCAATGTCTCAATATCAAAATGTCAAAAGATAACAGTCTTTGTCATCCTAGCACAACATTGATATGTGTGTTCTAAATTGGATACATGGTCTATTGCATTGCTAATGCTTCAGAAACAAGTACATCAACAATATTGGAACCAGCTTTGACCCTGGGGACATTATTTAAACAAAATTGGTAGAGGGCAATCGTATGATGCCACATAACAAATATCAAAATCTTGGCCACTTCGTTAAGGAAAAGAAGATTTTCCTATGTAAGTCTACGAAACTGATGAACTCCAGGGCGTTGCCAGTTTTTTCCCAAGGGATAATCTTTTCACAAACTTGGTGAATGACAACTGTTTAATGCTACATACAAAATATCAAAAGTGTTGGCCTAGCGGTTTCGATAAGAATATTTTCAAATATTTCTTACATAAGCTGAACGAAAAATTTTGACCCTCGGGGCGGGCCGAATTGTGACCCCAGGGGCACAATCGGAACGGACAGAATGCTACATACAAATATCAAGGGTGTGGGCCCAGGAAAATATTTTGAATAGTGGAAGAATACCACTAGGCAATGTAACACAATATATGAGCTCTCGCACTGAAGGATTTTGTCATGAAGATTTTTCTTTTCGGTTACATGGAAAACAAAGTTCTGCGTGGAGTTCATTAATTTGTATAATTTTCAAAAAGATCACCATCCAAGGAACTTTGATATTATTTGTTGACGCACAACGGACTGACGGACGACGGACGCCGGGTGTTGTGTGAAAGGAAAAGCACAGTATGACCACTACTAGCTACGTGCTCAGATGAGCTAAACCTTAATAGCAAACCTGTTAATGTTCTAAATCTAAGAAAGGTTATAAAAGTGTCAGTTATGGGCATTTTCAAACGAGTATTATGTCGTACGATAATTATCTCATCAAAATGTACTCTTAACATGTTTTTAACAAAATAATTTGAATGACGATTACTTACCTAATTCCATTTTCAATTCTTATTACTCTTATTCAATGGCTTGCTTTCATCCAACTGAAAAATAGATTAATGACACTTAATATACTGGTCCAAAATCCATAAATGTCTGTAAGAAAATACATTATTGACTCAAGTTTGATCGATATAAAAGTCTTTTGTATATGATAATTATGAGTTTTAAAAGACCAAACCAACCAACTTCAAATATATAATTGCATTCTCGAGGCGATCAATGCTACCCAATATATTGTAGAAAAAATACCTGTTTTGTAACCTCGTACTTTTTTAGGATAAAAGACAAAAATACAACAGTTGAGATTTGTATTTATTATCTAAATTTGATAAATCATCTGCTAATAGTCTGTTTCAATCAACATCCAGGCCTAAAGTTAAAACAAGCTGATACATTTTAAACCTAAGACATCATTTTTGTGTTTTTGAAATTTGTAATTCAAGTTTCCGGCTTCTAAAAGTATAGCAAAAACAGTAGGAGAAAAGAAAGTTCATGTAGTGGAATGTGTTGATATGGCATTTATTTTATTCGTTGAGTTTATACGTCACTAACAGGTTATACAAATAATTAAGAAGAATCATGTTGATGGTTTGATTTTCAGTAATTTGATAGTCGAGGGTAAACGGAGTAAATTATAAAGGCTTATATCATTGAGACAATTTTGAGGTTATTGCAAAACAGGTGTAATCCCCAAGAAGATTCGGGATTCAGAACGACTCGTCTTTCAGTGACATTGAAAAACGGTAAACAAATAATTTACTGGTAAGGCTATTTTGATGCGTGAGTTATTTGTTTAAGGTTTTTGTAGTTGTGTATAAAATGTTTATACGTTCGTGTCTCTAATTCATTGTCGTTAATGCCCTTGTCTTGTGTCTCTGAACAAAGTAAAGTTTTAACTGTGCTCGTCTCTGTAATTTCCATAGTATGTGTTTGCAAGTAAAGACCGCATGGTACACAGCATAGTAAGAAATCATTTACATCTGTATGGCAGTAATCTCGATAATGGGATAACATAGTTACGAAGGAAAGGCGTTTAGTATCGAAAAGTTTTCGGATGTTAAATATTTTAATATGGTGATGTATTTGTTGCGGGATGCTGCCTTTAAGGCAAACATGATGAAGTAGATGACTAGGAAAGGAAAAGTCCTCTGCATTATCCCTGCTTTGTTGCGCCTGAGAATGAATACATTAATCGAGAGGATGTCCGCTATCCTCGGTACAGATGCTGAATGACGCCGATTCAGTAAGTGTCACTTGTGAACAATTTGTGATTTGGTCATAAAAAGAGATTTATTTGTTTTCATTTCAGTTACGTGCCAACCAATGTTCTGCATGGAATTCATTTATTTGTATAATTTTAAAAAAGAGTTTGATCTAAATCGGCCAGATGGTTTTGGTGGTGATGACGTTAGTTGTTGACGATAGGAAAAGCTTGAACACTAATACCTACTTGCTCAGGTTAGCTAAGAACCTTAATAACCTGGTTTCTAAACAAGATGCTTTATTTCATTTTTATATTGTTATTTATGTGTATGGTTTTATAGACAACCATAAACTTTTCAAAATCCACAATAAGGATTATTTCTGACTTCAAAATAATATTTTAATGATATAAGATACATCATTTAAGTATGGTGGCATATTTTAACTTAATAAGTAACGCGAATCTCATTACATTAACCAGGTGGTATGTAACTTATATAGTGGAATTCGCAAACCATAACTAGATAACATGTTAGCGCCTGCATCTGGAATGCATTTATAGTTAAGTGGTAACATGAATCTTATTACGCTAAACATGTAAGTAACTTATAAAGGGGAATTCACAAACCATAACTAGATAGGCAGTTACTGCTAGAACCCCAAAGTTCATTTATATCGAAATGGTAACACCAATCTAATCAAGTAAACCAGTTAGTATTTTACTTATTAAGTGGACTTCACAAACCATAACTGGATAACCTGTTCATGTTGTACATCTAAAAAAGTAAAAGGCGGCACTTCTGGGCACTTTCAAGGCTATTTTTAGTCTTATGATAATCATCTTACCAAACATTTAACACGAATATGAACTCGATAGCTAGATAATTATCGCGAAAATATAGTGGTTAACTCGAAACAATTCGCGAACGTTAACAGACTATCTTAAGGCAGGTATATGCTACGACACATAAGGATGCTGTGTTTAGCCAAGTATCTAAGCAATATGACTTGAAGTTCAAAAATAAAAAAGCTTGTATCAATCTAAATTTACTGCATGTGAAAGAAACCTACAATGAGACATGATAACGTTAAAAATAAGCGCCCTGCACTTTCTTATCCCAAATAAATGTTCCTTTTACTAACAGCAGAGACTAATACATGCACAAAAACATAAAATAGATAAATTATAAATAACATACATACCTTAATCACAAAAAGATAGCTTAAATCACATATTTGAGATATATATTTCCATTAATATGAACTTAAACTTCAAATAACATAAGTCTTACTTTTTGTAACGAATACTGTGCTTCAGCGTGCCACAGCAGTGTTTACCTGGTATCCAAGGTGTAAATAATAGAATTGCGAACAGAGCGTGTAAAGGAAGTGTCAAGTTTCGCTCACATTCAAGATTGTGGTGAAAATAAAAGAGTGCCTCTTTGATATAAAATGTTAAAAGTCAAAATATAGATTGTTTGTATAATTTTAATGATTTAAACAGTATTCTTGACAACAGCAATTATCCCTCTTTGTTGAAATGTAGTCACTTATTATCGGACGGTGGAACTATCATATGAAATCACATATACTGATCGTTTTCCTACGTGCATAAAACTGTACTGTGTCTGGGGGATGTTCTTCCCTCTCCCTTTAAAACACAAGTGTTACCTACTGCATACACACAGTGTTTAAATATAATGAATATCGAAATGTGGTTTTGCAAAACACTCTACCAAAGTTAAACTTTGCGTGTTTTTTAATTGAATACTCTAGACTCAAGCGGTACTTGTATGTAGTTCGCGTTGCGCTGAACCTCAAGGCTGGCATTGTTTGTTACCTATACATGCCTTTAACAGTATTTGTATTCGTAGAAAAAAATGTTTCTAAAAGGGTGTGATGAAACCGACATGTATACAATTTGTATAGAAAGAGATCGTTATTTTGATTTTTAAGAAAATAAATACCAACCTTTAATATTCTGACTTTCCTCGACTTGAAAATAGTTTCCCAAATCCCCCAACCCCACTGAAAGACATGTTTATGTCATATTATTCCACAGAAAAATGTTTTATTTTTATGATAGCCGTGTTGAATTGATGAAGTCTTAAACCAATAAATTTAACGATTAAGATGTTCTTCATCATAGTTGTTTTGGTGAAACGGCTAGCTGATTCCTATCCTTATTGAGGAACAGGTTCAGGGCGAGGAGTGTACTAGTAGTTATTATTAGGTAAGGGCGAGCAGAGCCTACGCCACGTTGATGTCCAGTGTATGTTTGCTCGAACGGGAAGAATGGCGTGTTTTGTTGTGAATAAGTATTCCACGTAAAAGGTTTGTTTATGTATGTGGTAGCGGTGAGTATACTACATTGAGCCTTTATGTATGTATTGGTAAGCTGAGGTTTGCAAATTTATAAGTGTAGTTAAATTTTGGCGCACTTTGAGTATGCCACGTCAATAGGGTTTGTATAAGCGAGCGGGGAGTATTCCACGTTGTGTGTGTGTGTGTTTGTGCGATCGGGTAATTTACCACGTAATTGGTGCGATTATTTATAGGCAATCGGTGAATGAGTATTCCAAATTGAGTTTTTTTTTATGTTTGCAACAACCGTGAAAATACTAAGATGAGGTGTGTGTATGTACATAAGTGAGCGGAATATGCCATGTTTAGACGAGGTTATAAATGGGTAAGCGGTAATGAGTGAATACGTGTTCTACGTTGTGTATGTGTGTGTTTGTTAGTTTTGACAGACATACGTAATTGAGTTTGTGTTTCAGTTATTTGTGTAGATGGCCTTAACGAGCAGTTTTTTCTTAGCTAGCAAAACAGCAAAAATAATAAATAAATATTGTAGCTTACCATTACATGCGGATTGTGAAGTATTTATTATGGTATAGAACATTTTTAATGGATCACACATGTCAGCGTCAGCTGTATATGGCTTAAATCATATTAATACAAGTGCTTGTCATTCTTCAGTTGAATGTAAATTTGTTTTGGGTCTCGAAATACTGCTGGTTTATGTTTCATTCGCAAACAGAAGTCAAAGGGATAATATCATCAGCAAAGATATATGTTGTTTCCATTGCTATCAGCTTAATGCAAAGAAATATGTGAAAACAGTTTTGCTAAAAGGCCACATTGGAACAAATAATCACGTAGCTATATTTTTATTTCAAATGTGACCACATACATATAACCATCAATCAATGTCCAAGTATTCATTATATATTATTAACTTGTATGCGAGAGCAGCACTTTAGTAACTGAACGACAGTTATGTTTTTTTTTGAAAGAACAATCTGTACATTTGAAATGCAATTATTCACATATGTTCTTGTCAAAATAGATTGATACATTTATGATCTATTAAATTTCTTTTTGCCATCTATTCAAGCTTTGATTATTAAAAAAAAATGTTGTTGTTTTCAAGTTCTGTGTGAAACTATCAATATTTATCATTTTCAAATAGTAAAAAGACCTTTTCACTTTATATCACAGAAATATAAACTTGTAACAGAAATGTTTATTTGAGTTTTAAACATGACGAACATATTTTGCAATTACAACTGTATATAATGACAATTACTTCAGGCATGGCACTACCATCGATCCGTTTGCTAGATACGCAAATATATAAAATGTCTATGTCGGCTTTTTACCACATGTCTGAACTTATTAAGGTAGATTTAAACTGAATTGAACTTAAAATAACTACCGACATTGTTATCTAAGGTCATATTATATTTATTTTTAAAATCTAATATATTCAAAAGACCAGTTTCTCAATTTAAATGCGCAGTACTCACTATCAGTCATTCACTTATTAGCTACCCAAGGTCTCATCAAGAACTTGCCTAAGGTAGTTGCGTTATGATATTGCCTTATATCTCACTGTCAGTCATTCATTCATTAGATATACAGGGTCTCATCACGAAAAAGCCTAGGGTAGTTTTGTTATGATATTGCCTTATTACTCAGTGTCAGTCATTCACTCATAAACTATCCAGGGTCTCACCACGAACTAGCCTAAGGTAGTTTTGTTATGATATTGCCTTATATATCACTGTCAGTCATTCATTCATTAGCTATCCAGGGTCCCATGACGAGCTAGCCTAAGGTAGCTTTGTTATGATATTGCCTTATAACTCAGTGTCAGTCATTCACTCATGAGCTATCCAGGGTCTTATGACGAGCTAGCCTAAGGTAGCTTTGATATGATATTGCCTTGTATCTCACTGTCAGTCATTCACTCATTAGATGTCCAGGGTCTCATCACGAAAATGCCTAGGGTAGCTTTGTTATGATATTGCCTTATAACTCAGTCTCAGTCATTCACTCATCAGCTATCCAGGGTCTCATGACGAGCTAGCCTAAGATAGCTTTGTAATGATATTGCCTTATACCTCACTGTCAGTCATTCACTCATTAGCTATCCAGGGTCTCATAACGAGCTAGCCTAAGGTAGCTTTGTTATGATATTCCCTTATAACTCAGTGTCAGTCATTCACTCATAAACTATCCATGGTCTCATGACAAGCTAGCCTAAGGTATCTTTGTTATGATATTGCCTTATATATCAGTGTTAGTCATTCACTCATCAGCTATCCAGGGTCTCATGACAAGCTAGCCTAAGGTAGCTTTGTTATGATACTGCCTTGTATCTCACTGTCAGTCATTCACTCTTTAGATGTCCAGGGTCTCATCACGAAAAAGCCTAGGGTATTTTTGTTATGATATTGCCTTATAACTCAGTGTCAGTCATTCACTCATAAACTATCCAGGGTCTCATGACGAGCTAGCCTAAGGTAGCTTTGTTATGATATTGCCTTGTATCTCACTGTCAGTCATTCACTCATTAGATGTCCAGGGTCTCATCACGAAAATGCCTAGGGTAGCTTTGTTATGATATTGCCTTATAACTCAGTGTCAGTCATTCACTCATGAGCTATCCAGGGTCTTATGACGAGCTAGCCTAAGGTAGCTTTGTTATGATATTGCCTTATATCTCACTGTCAGTCATTCACTCTTTAGATGTCCAGAGTCTCATCACGAAAATGCCTAGGGTAGTTTTGTTATGATATTGCATTATAACTCATTGTCAGTCATTCACTCATAAACTATCCAGGGTCTCATGACGAGCTAGCCTAAGGTTGCTTTGTTATGATATTGCCTTATATCTCACTGTCAGTCATTCACTCATTAGATGTCCAGGGTCTCATCACGAAAAAGCCTAGGGTAGTTTTGTTATAATATTGCCTTATAACTCAGTGTCAGTCATTCACTCAAAAACTATCTAGGGTCTCATGACAAGCTAGCCTAAGGTAGTTGCGTTATGATATTGCCTTATATCTCACTGTCAGTCATTCACTCATATGATGTCCAGGGTCTCATCACGAAAAAGCCTAGGGTAGTTTTGTTATGATATTGCCTTATAACTCAGTGTCAGTCATTCACTCATAAGCTATCCAGGGTCTCTTGACGAGCTAGCCTAAGGTAGTTTTGTTATGATGTTGCTTTATATCTCAGTGTTAGTCATTCACTCATTAGCTATCCTGGGTCTCTTGACGAGCTAGCCTAATGTAGTTTTGTTATGGTGTTGCTTTATATCTCAGTGTTAGTCATTAACTCACTAGCTATCCAGCGTCACACCACAACCTAGCCTAAGGTAGCATTATAATGATATGGCCTTATATCTCACTTTCAGTATTAAGTGTTATTTATTGTGCAACGATTGTGAAACAAGTTATTACAACATTATTTTAATCACTCTTGTTGGCACGATTTTCACGCGAGAGTGTTGGTGACAACATACCAAACCCACATGCGCCCAGGCTGGGACTTGAACCCGGGTCGTCTAGGTAAGGAGCAAGTGCGCTCACCGCTGCGCTATCCGGACAACCTTTCAATCTTCATAACAAAACTACCTCTTTGCAGTTGTTTACACATTAGCAATTCAGTGTCTCACCACAACCGGCCTACGGTAATTTTGTATTGGTATGGCCTTACATCTCTCTCATAGGCTATCGATTGCCACACCACAAATAAGCCTCTATGTTTGTTTCGAAAACGATCCTATTCGTCTTTATTTTTGATATTTATTAGCAATGTTGATCTATATAACCAAATCACCTAGATGCTTCTAGCAGTACAAATACAGTACGTCATAATGAGGATGATAGCTAGCAGCGCTATAAAGAGTTAAAGTTTAAAGTTTACATTACGCTAAAAACTGACGGAATCGTTCCATACTGAAATAAATAATCAATACAACTTGTAGCAGAATGTAGTATTAATCATTTTTTAAACAAAATAAATTACTTCCATAATTCACTTAATCCGATGTTAGATTATTATTATTTTGGATTCCGCACACGCAATGTTAATGATCTTCAAGGTGTTTCCTTATATTTACCAAGCTTCAAAAGCATACACAAAGAAGAGATATCGTATTTCATCATTTACAAACGCTACCGTATGCGCCTCTTTAAATATACCCAAAGACGACAGTCGATAGAAGAATTTGTAAATTATTTGTCCACATAATAGGTCAACCTTTTATTTTTTTAATTGGATTTGAAATATTATTGGATCATGCAACTTGAAGTATAATGAAATGAATGGATTTTGTCTGGTTTTAATTCGTATTTGAAATCTTGACGGCTTACAATGACTTTGAGACAGTCGATCAAATTCAGAAAACAACACATCCAATATGTTTAATGCTATTCTTCAAAATTATATGGACATCCAACATTCGGCATAACTTATGTATGGTTAGACACGTTTGTACCCTCAGATTCCCCGTTGCTACAAACTTGCATCAAATTGTCAGTATTGACAAGGACCTGTAGCGACTAATCACATACTTTCATCAGATTGTCATTATTGCCAAAGACGTTCAGCGACATTTCAAAAACTTGCATCCGATGTGATGCTAGGGATTGTCGCATAATGGAAGGACAAAGGTTAAAGTAAGTAACACCATCTGAAGTATTACAGTTTCTTTAACACACCTTTAATATACAAGTGGGCAAATGCCAGGAATTACATGTTTATTACTATAGTAAAGTCTCTTTCACATGTCCTTATGACGCCTCATGTCTCTATCAAATGTGCAAACGCGGATGAAAGGACGGAACAATTAGACAGGCTTATAATTATAGGTGAGTCTCTTTCACAAGTCCTTATGACGTTCCATGTCTGTACCAAATGGGCAAACGACGGATGGACGGACAGAACAAATAGACAGGCTTATTAACACAGGTTAATTATGAAAGTAGAACCGCTTTCAGAATCACTAATGACACCTTATGTCTTAAGTATATGTACAAATGACGGATGGACGGAGGGAACAAATAGACAGACTACTTACTATAGGATAGTCTCTTTTAAAATTCATAGTGAATCCGCATGTCTTTGTACATGTGCAAACAACAAATAGACGAATTATAAACAGTGTGATTACTATAGGAGAGCCGCTTAAGTCCTTATGATGCCGCATAACTGTATACATGTGTCATTGACAGATAGTTGGAAAGAACGAATAGACAGGCCAATTACTGTGGATGTACCACTTTCACAAGTCATATTTACACCGCATGTATTTGTACATGTGCATTCGACGTATTAGACAGGGAAATTACAATAGGATAATTGTTATCACTAGTCATAAAGACGCCGCATATTTTATATGTGGAGTGTATCACTTGTATTGTGTGTGTATTGTTGTGTGAGTGGGGAGTATTACACTAAGGGTGTGAGTAGTTAAGGGCGAGGAGTGTACCACGTGTATGGTGTGTGTATATTGTTGTGTGAGTGGGGAGTATTACACTAAGGGTGTGAGTAGGTAAGGGCGAGGAGTGTACCACGTGTATGGTGTATGTATTGTTGTGTGAGTGGGGAGTATTGCACTAAGGGTGTGAGTAGTTATGGGCGAGGAGTGTACCACGTGTATGGTGTGTGCATTTTGTTGTGTGAGTGGGGAGTATTGCACTAAGGGTGTGAGTAGTTAAGGGCGAGGAGTGTACCACGTGTATGGTGTGTGTATATTGATGTGTGTGAGCCAGGAGTATTATACTAAGGGTGTGAGTAGTTAAGGGCGTGGAGTGTACCACTTGTATGGTGTGTTTATATTGATTTGTGTGAGTGGGGAGTATTATACTAAAGGTGTGAGAAGTTAAGGGCGTGGAGTGTACCACGTGTTTGGTGTGTACATTTTGTTGTGTGAGTGGGGAGTATTGCACTAAGGGTGTGAATGGTTAAGGGCGAGGAGTGTACCACGTGTATGGTGTGTGTATATTGTTGTGTGAGTTGGGATTATTACACTAAGGGCAAGGAGTGTACGACGTGTATAATGTGTGTATTGTTGTATAAATGGGGAGTATAACACTAAGCTGTGAGAAGTTTAGGGTGAGGAATGTACCACGTGTATGTTGTGTTATATACTGTTGTGTAAGTGAGGAGTATTACACTAAGGGTGTGAGTAGTTAAGGGCGAGCAGAGTGTGTAGTGTATTTGCTCGAACAGGAATAAAGGCACGTTGTATTTTGAATGAGTATTCCACGTAAAGGTTTTGTTTATATATGGTTATGCGGTGAGTATACCACTTTGAACATGTACGTATGTATTGGCAAGCTGAGGTTTGCAACTTTGTAAGTGTGGTTAAATTTTGGCACGCTTTGATAGCGGTGAGTGTGCCACGTTGTGGGTGTAAGTATGCATGTGCAATCGGGTAAATTGCCACCTAATTGGTGCGATTATTCATAGGAAATCGGTAAATGAGTATTCCACTCTGAGTATTTGTTTATGTTGGCAATAATGGGGAAATTAACACGATGAGGGTTCGTGTATGAAAATTCGGGAGCGTAATATACCCTTTTTTAAGACGCGTGTTAATATGAGTGAGCAGTAATGAGTGAATACGTATTCAAAGTTCGTGTGTGTGCGTGCGAGCGTGCGTTCGTGTGTGCGTGCGTGCGTGCGTGCGTGCGTGTGAGTGTGCGTGTTTGGGGTTATACGCATTGCTGCCAATGTTTTTGTATATGGAATATCGGATTACGGCGAATGTATGTGCCTCGCTGTGGTAATGCATAGACGAGTGTGTTTGAACAAGCTTTCAGTATTTCTTGGTCAGATTTGTACGTGAACTAATCGCATTCACAGACATTTCGTAAATGATGTATTGGGAATTTCACGGTCAAAATCATTTTTCACTAAAAGAAGGAATTTTTAAACCGACTTATCGCTTGATTTTTTTTAAATATCTCATTTTAATGTTGCAAGATTCCAATTGATATATTTATATCGGAGATTTAGTCTTTAGTCTGACATAGTCTGACTATGAACAAAAACATAATAAAACAATTAACCTTAATATGTCGTGAATTTCGCAATGTTTAGTATTTGCTAATCACGACTTATATATCCAATTATTTGATCTAAATTGATCTAAAACCATTACATGCAGATTGTGATTCATAAAGGTATTGAGCATATTTAAATTATTATTCCAATGGCAGTTGTATAGGGTTTAAATCAGATAACTTCAAATGCTTGTCATTATGCAGCCGATGTTAATTTGTATTGGGTTTCAATATAATACTGGTTCATCTTTCATTCGCAAACAAACGTCAGGCAGATGAGATTATCATCATTAATATATATTTAATAGTTGTTTTCATTGCCATTACATTATGCAAAGACGTATTTGAAAATAGCTTTGCTTAAATGTCACCGACCGTAATATTGTAAAATTAGCACTTTAGCAAATAAACGAGAGTGACGTTTTTTTTTTGAAAGAAGAATCTTGAAACTAGAATGCAATCATAAACAATTTTTTTCAGAAAATTAATTGATATGTTTATGTTTTAATGCACACACATTGTCATCTATTAAAGCTTTAAGTGTTTGAAGTGTTGTTTTTCTATATATTTGTTTTTGAGTTCTAAGGAAAGGTATATACATTTTATCTTCAAACAGTACATATATATTTTTTTCTTTATGTCATCGAAATTGATATTTGTTAGAAGAAGTGTTTATTTTTAGTTATAAACATGATGCATATGTTTTGCAATAATAATTTTATAAATTGACAATAACTCATGGCATAGCAATAACCACGATCCGTTGGTCTACGATACGACGGTCTAAATATAAATGATAGGCACTATACGTGTTATTATTGTCATTGAGAGGAGTAAAAATTATGCGAATACATAAAATGCCTCTGTCGGCTTTTTACCGCATGTCTGACCTTAGTAAGGCTTAATGTCGATTTAAACTAAATTGAACTTGAACGCACTTGCCAAAGTTAAGGAAGTTGAGGAAGCATACCATTTTCTATGAAAATGTTGAATTTTAAAAAACTAGTGTCTCAAAATAAATGCAGACAACTCAAAAATACAAACAATGAGTTAAGGATCCCAACAAATGCTTTGAAACCAAATCAATAACTCATCTCAATACAACAGAAACTCTGTCATCACTGCACTTTTGAACAAGGATAATAATGAAATACGAAGTGAATGAGTGATAACCAGGACTCATGATTAAAAGGTTTTGAGGCAGACTTCGTTTCGCATAATGAAAAAAATTAGATGCCTATATATATAGTTGGAACAAATAGCCAGGGTAATTACCTTAGGAAAGCTGCTTTCTGCTGAGCCCATAATACCCCAATTATGGCATACTGACAATGATACATTTATTGTGCTTTTCCCAAAATATCAAGGCATAGATAATTTATAATGGTTTTGCCTCATATCTCACTGTCAGTTATTCACTTATTAGCTATCAAGGGTCTCACAACGAACTACACTATGGTAGTTTTGTAAAAGTACGACCTTATATCTCACTGTCAGTTATTCACTTATTAGCTATCAAGGGTCTCACAACGAACTAAACTATGGTACTTAAGTTATAATACGACCTTATATCTCACTGTCAGTTATTCACTTATTAGCTATCAAGGGTCTCACAACGAACTAAACTATGGTACTTAAGTAATAGTACGACCTTATATCTCACTGTCAGTTATTCACTTATTAGCTATCAAGGGTCTCACAACGAACTAAACTATGGTACTTAAGTAACAGTACGACCTTATATCTCACTGTCAGTTATTCACTTATTAGCTGTCCAGGGTCTCATAACGAACTAAACTATGGTACTTAAGTAAAAGTACGACCTTATATCTCACTGTCAGTTATTCATTTATTAGCTATCAAGGGTCTCACAACGAACTAAACTATGGTACTTAAGTAACAGTACGACCTTATATCTCACTGTCAGATATTCACTTATTACCTATCCAGGGTCTCATAACTAACTAAACTATGGCACTTAAGTAATAGTACGACCTTATATCTTACTGTTAGTTATTCACTTATTTGCTATCCAGGGTCTCACAACGAACTAAACTATGGTACTTAAGTAATAGTACAACCTTATATCTCACTGTCAGTTATTCACTTATTAGCTATCCAGGGTCTCACAACGAACTAAACTATGGTACTTAAGTAATATTACGACCTTATATCTCACTGTCAGTTATTCACTTATTAGCTATCCAGGGTCCCACAAAGAACTAAACTATGGTACTTAAGTATTAGTACGACCTTATATCTCACTGTCAGTTATTCACTTATTAGCTATGAAGGGTCTCACAACGAACTAAACTATGGTATTTAAGTAATAGTACGACCTTATATCTCACTGTCAGTTATTCACTTATTAGCTATCCAGGGTCTCACAACGAACTAAAATTTTGTACTTAAGTAATAGTATGACCTTTTATCTCACTGTCAGTTATTCACTTATTAGCTATCCAGGGTCTCACAACGATCTAAACTATGGTACTTAAGTAATAGTACGACCTTATATCTCACTGTCAGTTCTTCACTTATTAGCTATCAAGGGTCTCACAGCGAACTAAACTATGGTACTTAAGTAATAGTACGACCTTATATCTCACTGCCAGTTCTTCACTTATTAGCTATCAAGGGTCTCACAGCGAACAAAACTGTGGTACTTAAGTAATAGTACGACCTTATATCTCACTGTCAGTTATTCACTTATTAGCTATCCAGGGTCTCACAACGAACTAAACTATTGTACTTAAGTAAAAGTACGACCTTTTATCTCACTGTCAGTTATTCACTTATTAGCTATCAAGGGTCTCGCAATAAACTAAACTATGGTACTTAAGTAATAGTACGACATTACATCTCACTGTCAGTTATTCACTTATTAGCTATCCAGGGTCTCACAACGAACTAAACTATGGTACTTAAGTAATAGTACGACCTTTTATCTCACTGTCAGTTATTCACTTATTAGCTATCAAGGGTCTCGCAATAAACTAAACTATGGTACTTAAGTAATAGTACGACATTACATCTCACTGTCAGTTATTCACGTATTAGCTATCCAGGGTCTCACAACGAACTAAACTATGGTACTTAAGTAATAGTACGACCTTATATCTCACTGTCAGTTATTCACTTATTAGCTATCCAGGGTCTCACAACGAACTAAACTATGGTACTTAAGTAATAGTACGACCTTATATCTCACTGTCAGTTATTCACTTATTTGCTATCAAGGGTCTCGCAATAAACTAAACTATGGTACTTAAGTAATAGTACGACCTTACATCTCACTGTCAGTTATTCAAATATTTCCTATCAAGGGTCTCGCAATAAACTAAACTATGGTACTTAAGTAAAAGTACGACCTTATATCTCACTGTCAGTTATTCACTTATTAGCTATCAAGGGTCTCGCAATAAACTAAACTATGGTACTTAAGTAATAGTACGACCTTACATCTCACTGTCAGTTATTCACTTATTAGCTATGAAGGGTCTCGCAACGAACTAAACTATGGTACTTAAGTAATAGTACTACTTTATATCTCACTGTCAGTTATTCACTTATTAGCTATCCAGGGTCTCACAACGAACTAAACTATGGTACTTAAGTAATAGTACGACCATATATCTCACTGTCAGTTATTCACTTATAAGCTATCCAGGGTCTCACAACGAACTAAACTATGGTACTTAAGTAATAGTACGACCTTATATCTCACTGTCAGTTATTCACTTATAAGCTGTCCAGGGTCTCACAACGAACTAAACTATGGTACTTAAGTAATAGTACGACCTTATATCTCACTGTCAGTTATTCACTTATAAGCTGTCCAGGGTCTCACAACGAACTAAACTATGGTATTTTAGTAATAGTACAATCTTATATCTCACTCTCAGTTATTCACTTATAAGCTGTCCAGGGTCTCACAACGAACTAAACTATGGTACTTAAGTAATAGTACGACCTTATATCTCACTGTCAGTTATTCACTTATAAGCTGCCCAGGGTCTCACAACGAACTAAACTATGGTACTTAAGTAATAGTACGACCATATATCTCACTGTCAGTTATTCACTTATAAGCTATCCAGGGTCTCACAACGAACTAAACTATGGTACTTAAGTAATAGTACGACCTTATATCTCACTGTCAGTTATTCACTTATAAGCTGTCCAGGGTCTCACAACGAACTAAACTATGGTACTTAAGTAATAGTACGACAATATATCTCACTGTCAGTTATTCACTTATAAGCTATCCAGGGTCTCACAACGAACTAAACTATGGTACTTAAGTAATAGTACGACCTTATATCTCACTGTCAGTTATTCACTTATAAGCTGTCCAGGGTCTCACAACGAACTAAACTATGGTACTTAAGTAATAGTACGACCTTATATCTCACTGTCAGTTATTCACTTATAAGCTATCCAGGGTCTCACAACGAACTAAACTATGGTACTTAAGTAATAGTACGACCTTATATCTCACTGTCAGTTATTCACTTATGAGCTGTCCAGGGTCTCACAACGAACTAAACTATGGTATTTTAGTAATAGCACAATCTTATATCTCACTCTCAGTTATTCACTTATTAGCTATCCAGGGTCTCACAACGAAGTAAACTATGGTACTTAAGAAATAGTACGACCTTATGTCTCACTGTCAGTTATTCATTTATTAGCTATCCAGGGTCTCGCAACGAACTAAAATATGGTACTTAAGTAATAGTACGACCTTTTATCTCACTGTCAGTTATTCAATTATTAGCTATCAAGGGTCTCACAACAAACTAAACTATGATACTTAAGTAAAAGTACGACCTTATATCTCACTGTCAGTTATTCACTTATTAGCTATCAAGGGTCTCACAGCAAACTACACTATGGTACTTAAGTAATAGTACGACCTTATATCTCACTGTCAGTTATTCACTTATAAGCTATCAAGGGTCTCACAACGAACTAAACTATGGTACTTAAGTAATATTACGACCTTATATCTCACTGTCAGTTATTCACTTATTAGCTGTCCAGGGTCTCACAACGAAGTAAACTATGGTACTTAAGTAATAGTACGACCTTATATCTCACTGTCAGTTATTCACTTATAAGCTATCAAGGGTCTCACAACGAACTAAACTATGGTACTTAAGTAATAGTACGACCTTATATCTCACTGTCAGTTATTCACTTATTAGCTATGAAGGGTCTCACAACGAACTAAACTATGGTACTTAAGTAATAGTACGACCTTATATCTCACTGTCAGTTATTCACTTATTAGCTATCCATGGTCTCACAACGAACTAAACTATGGTACTTAAGTAATAGTACGACCTTATATCTCACTGTCTGTTATTCACTTATTAGCTATCCAGGGTCTCACAACGAACTAAACTATGGTACTTAAGTAATAGTACGACCTTATATCTCACTGTCAGTTATTCACTTATTAGCTATCCATGGTCTCACAACGAACTACACTATGGTACTTAAGTAATAGTACGACCTTATATCTCACTGTCAGTTATTCACTTATTAGCCATCCAGGGTCTCACAACGATCTAAACTATGGTACTTAAGTAATAGTACGACCTTATATCTCACTGTCAGTTATTCACTTATTAGCTATCAAGGGTCTCGCAATAAACTAAACTATGGTACTTAAGTAATAGTACGACCTTATATCTCACTGTCAGTTATTCACTTATTAGCTATCCAGAGTCTCACAACGAACTAAACTATGGTACTTAAGTAATAGTACGACCTTATATCTCACTGTCAGTTATTCACTTATTAGCTATCAAGGGTCTCACAACGAACTAAACTATGGTACTTAAGTAATAGTACGACCTTATATCTCACTGTCAGTTATTCACTTATTAGCTATCCATGGTCTCACAACGAACTAAACTATGGTACTTAAGTAATAGTACGACCTTACATCTCACTGTCAGTTACTTACTTAATAGCCATCCAGGGTCTCACAACGAACTAAACTATGGTACTTAAGTAATAGTACGACCTTATATCTCACTGTCAGTTATTCACTTATTAGCTATGAAGGGTCTCGCAACGAACTAAACTATGGTACTTAAGTAATAGTACTACCTTATATCTCACTGTCAGTTAATCACTTATTAGCTATCCAGGGTATCACAACGAACTAAACTATGGTACTTAAGTAATAGTACTACCTTATATCTCACTGTCAGTTATTCACTTATTAGCTATGAAGGGTCTCGCAACGAACTAAACTATGGTACTTAAGTAATAGTACTACCTTATATCTCACTGTCAGTTATTCACTTATTAGCTATCAAGGGTCTCGCAACGAACTAAACTATGGTACTTAAGTAATAGTACTACCTTATATCTCACTGTCAGTTATTCACTTATTAGCTATGAAGGGTCTCGCAACGAACTAAACTATGGTACTTAAGTAATAGTACTACCTTATATCTCACTGTCAGTTATTCACTTATTAGCTATCCAGGGTCTCACAACGAAGTAAACTATGGTACTTAAGTAATAGTACGACCTTATATCTCACTGTCAGTTATTCACTTATGAGCTGTCCAGGGTATCACAACGAACTAAACTATGGTACTTAAGAAATAGTACGACCTTATATCTCACTGTCAGTTATTCACTTATTAGCTGTCCAGGGTCTCACAACGAGGTAAACTATGGTACTTAAGTAATAGTACGACCATATATCTCACTGTCAGTTATTCACTTATTAGCTATCAAGGGTCTCACAACGAACTAAACTGTGGTACTTAAGTAATAGTACGACCTTATATCTCACTGTCAGTTATTCACTTATTAGCTATGAAGGGTCTCGCAACGAACTAAACTATGGTACTTAAGTAATAGTACGACCATATATCTCACTGTCAGTTATTCACTTATTAGCTATCCAGGGTATCACAACGAACTAAACTATGGTACTTAAGAAATAGTACGACCTTATATCTCACTGTCAGTTATTCACTTATTAGCTGTCCAGGGTCTCACAACGAGGTAAACTATGGTACTTAAGTAATAGTACTACCTTATATCTCACTGTCAGTTATTCACTTATTAGCTATGAAGGGTCTCGCAACGAACTAAACTATGGTACTTAAGTAATAGTACTACCTTATATCTCACTGTCAGTTATTCACTTATTAGCTATCCAGGGTATCACAACGAACTAAACTATGGTACTTAAGAAATAGTACGACCATATATCTCACTGTCAGTTCTTCACTTATTAGCTATCAAGGGTCTCACAACGAACTAAACTATGGTACTTAAGTAATAGTACGACCATATATCTCACTGTCAGTTATTCACTTATTAGCTATCCAGGGTATCACAACGAACTAAACTATGGTACTTAAGTAATAGTACGACCATATATCTCACTGTCAGTTATTCACTTATTAGCTATCAAGGGTCTCACAACGAACTAAACTATGGTACTTAAGTAATAGTACGACCATATATCTCACTGTCAGTTATTCACTTATTAGCTATCAAGGGTCTCACAACGAACTAAACTATGGTACTTAAGTAATAGTACGACCTTATATCTCACTGTCAGTTATTCACTTATTAGCTGTCCAGGGTCTCACAACGAACTAAACTATGGTACTTAAGTAATAGTACGACCATATATCTCACTGTCAGTTATTCACTTATTAGCTATCCAGGGTATCACAACGAACTAAACTATGGTACTTAAGTAATAGTACGACCATATATCTCACTGTCAGTTATTCACTTATTAGCTGTCCAGGGTCTCACAACGAACTAAACTATGGTACTTAAGTAATAGTACGACCTTATATCTCACTGTCTGTTATTCACTTAATAGTTATCCAGGGTCTCACAACGGAATAAACTATGGTATTTAAGTAATAGTACGACATTATATCTTACTGTCAGTTATTCACTTATTAGCTATCAAGGGTCTCACAACGAACTAAACTATGGTACTTAAGTAATAGTACAACCTTATATCTCACTGTCAGTTATCCACTTATTAGCTATCAAGGGTCTCACAACGAACTAAACTATGGTACTTAAGTAATAGTACGACCTTATATCTTACTGTCAGTTATTCACTTATTAGCTATAAATGGTCTCACAACGAACTAAACTATGGTACTTAAGTAATAATACGACCTTATATCTCACTGTCAGTTATTCACCTATTAGCTATCAAGGGTCTCACAACGAACTAATCTATGGTACTTAAGTAATAGTACGACCTTATATCTCACTGTCAGTTAATCACTTATTAGCTATCCAGGGTCTCACAACGAACTAAACAATGGTACTTAAGTAATAGTACGACCTTATATCTCACTGTCAGTTATTCACTTATTAGCTGTCCAGGGTCTCATAACTAACTAAACTATGGTACTTAAGTAATAGTACGACCTTATATCTCACTGTCAGTTATTCACTTATTAGCTGTCCAGGGTCTCACAACGAACTAAACTATGGTACTTAAGTAATAGTACGACCTTATATCTCACTGTCAGTTATTCACTTATTAGCTATCAAGGGTCTCACAACGAACTAAACTATGGTACTTAAGTAATAGTACGACCTTATATCTCACTGTCTGTTATTCACTTATGAGCTGTCCAGGGTTTCATAACTAATTAAACAATGGTACTTAAGTAATAGTACGACCTTATATCTCACTGTCAGTTATTCACTTATTAGCTGTCCAGGGTCTCATAACTAACTAAACTATGGTACTTAAGTAATAGTACGACCTTATATCTCACTGTCTGTTATTCACTTATGAGCTGTCCAGGGTTTCATAACTAACTAAACTATGGTACTTAAGTAATAGTACGACCTTATATCTCACTGTCAGTTATTCACTTATTAGCTGTCCAGGGTTTCATACCTAATTAAACAATGGTACTTAAGTAATAGTACGACCTTATATCTCACTGTCAGTTATTCACTTATGAGCTGTCCAGGGTCTCATAACTAACTAAACTATGGTACTTAAGTAATAGTACGACCTTATATCTCACTGTCTGTTATTCACTTATGAGCTGTCCAGGGTCTCATAACTAACTAAACAATGGTACTTAAGTAATAGTACGACCTTATATCTCACTGTCTGTTATTCACTTATTAGCTATCCAGGGTTTCATAACTAATTAAACTATGGTACTTAAGTAATAGTACGACCTTATATCTCACTGTCAGTTATTCACTTATGAGCTATCCAGGGTCTCATAACTAATTAAACTATGGTACTTAAGTAATAGTACGACCTTAAATCTCACTGTCTGTTATTCACTTATGAGCTGTCCAGGGTCTCATAACTAATTAAACTATGGTACTTAAGTAATAGTACGACCTTATATCTCACTGTCAGTTATTCACTTATGAGCTATCCAGGGTCTCATAACTAATTAAATTATGGTACTTAAGTAATAGTACGACCTTATATCTCACTGTCTGTTATTCACTTATGAGCTATCCAGGGTCTCATAACTAATTAAACTATGGTACTTAAGTAATAGTACGACCTTATATCTCACTGTCTGTTATTCACTTATGAGCTGTCCAGGGTTTCATAACTAACTAAACAATGGTACTTAAGTAATAGTACGACCTTATATCTCACTGTCAGTTATTCACTTATGAGCTATCCAGGGTCTCATAACTAATTAAACTATGGTACTTAAGTAATAGTACGACCTTATATCTCACTGTCAGTTATTCACTTATGAGCTGTCCAGGGTCTCATAACTAACTAAACTATGGTACTTAAGTAATAGTACGACCTTATATCTCACTGTCTGTTATTCACTTATGAGCTGTCCAGGGTTTCATAACTAACTAAACAATGGTACTTAAGTAATAGTACGACCTTATATCTCACTGTCTGTTAATCATTTATGAGCTGTACAGGGTCTCATAACTAACTAAACTATGGTACTTAAGTAATAGTACGACCTTATATCTCACTGTCTGTTATTCACTTATTAGCTGTCCAGGGTCTCATAACTAACTAAACAATGGTACTTAAGTAATAGTACGACCTTATATCTCACTGTCTGTTATTCACTTATGAGCTATCCAGGGTCTCATAACTAATTAAACTATGGTACTTAAGTAATAGTACGACCTTATATCTCACTGTCAGTTATTCACTTATGAGCTATCCAGGGTCTCATAACTAATTAAACAATGGTACTTAAGTAATAGTACGACCTTATATCTCACTGTCTGTTATTCACTTATGAGCTGTCCAGGGTCTCATAACTAATTAAACTATGGTACTTAAGTAATAGTACGACCTTATATCTCACTGTCTGTTATTCACTTATGAGCTGTCCAGGGTTTCATAACTAATTAAACTATGGTACTTAAGTAATAGTACGACCTTATATCTCACTGTCTGTTATTCACTTATGAGCTGTCCAGGGTTTCATAACTAACTAAACAATGGTACTTAAGTAATAGTACGACCTTATATCTCACTGTCTGTTATTCACTTTTGGGCTATCCAGGGTCTCATAACTAACTAAACAATGGTACTTAAGTAATAGTACGACCTTATATCTCACTGTCTGTTATTCACTTATGAGCTGTCCAGGGTCTCATAACTAATTAAACTATGGTACTTAAGTAATAGTACGACCTTATATCTCACTGTGTGTTATTCACTTATGAGCTATCCAGGGTTTCATAACTAATTAAACTATGGTACTTAAGTAATAGTACGACCTTATATCTCACTGTCTGTTATTCACTTATTAGCTATCAAGGGTCTCACAACGAACTAAACTATGGTACTTAAGTAATAGTACGACCTTATATCTCACTGTCTGTTATTCACTTATGAGCTGTCCAGGGTCTCATAACTAACTAAACTATGGTACTTAAGTAATAGTACGACCTTATATCTCACTGTCAGTTATTCACTTATGAGCTGTCCAGGGTCTCATAACTAACTAAACTATGGTACTTAAGTAATAGTACGACCTTATATCTCACTGTCAGTTATTCACTTATGAGCTGTCCAGGGTTTCATAACTAATTAAACTATGGTACTTAAGTAATAGTACGACCTTATATCTCACTGTCAGTTATTCACTTATGAGCTGTCCAGGGTCTCATAACTAACTAAACTATGGTACTTAAGTAATAGTACGACCTTATATCTCACTGTCAGTTATTCACTTATGAGCTGTCCAGGGTTTCATAACTAATTAAACAATGGTACTTAAGTAATAGTACGACCTTATATCTCACTGTCAGTTATTCACTTATTAGCTGTCCAGGGTCTCACAACGAACTAAACTATGGTACTTAAGTAATAGTACGACCTTATATCTCACTGTCTGTTATTCACTTATGAGCTGTCCAGAGTCTCATAACTAATTAAACTATGGTACTTAAGTAATAGTACGACCTTATATCTCACTGTCTGTTATTCACTTATGAGCTGTCCAGGGTCTCATAACTAATTAAACTATGGTACTTAAGTAATAGTACGACCTTATATCTCACTGTCTGTTATTCACTTATGAGCTGTCCAGGGTTTCATAACTAATTAAACTATGGTACTTAAGTAATAGTACGACCTTATATCTCACTGTCAGTTATTCACTTATGAGCTGTCCAGGGTCTCATAACTAACTAAACTATGGTACTTAAGTAATAGTACGACCTTATATCTCACTGTCAGTTATTCACTTATGAGCTGTCCAGGGTTTCATAACTAACTAAACTATGGTACTTAAGTAATAGTACGACCTTATATCTCACTGTCAGTTATTCACTTATTAGCTGTCCAGGGTCTCACAACGAACTAAACTATGGTACTTAAGTAATAGTACGACCTTATATCTCACTGTCAGTTATTCACTTATGAGCTGTCAAGAGTCTCATAACTAATTAAACTATGGTACTTAAGTAATAGTACGACCTGATATCTCACTGTCTGTTATTCACTTATGAGCTGTCCAGGGTCTCATAACTAATTAAACTATGGTACTTAAGTAATAGTACGACCTTATATCTCACTGTCTGTTATTCACTTATGAGCTGTCCAGGGTCTCATAACTAATTAAACTATGGTACTTAAGTAATAGTACGACCTTATATCTCACTGTCTGTTATTCACTTATGAGCTGTCCAGGGTCTCATAACTAACTAAACTATGGTACTTAAGTAAAAGTACGACCTTATATCTCACTGTCAGTTATTCACTTATGAGCTGTCCAGGGTCTCATAACTAATTAAACAATGGTACTTAAGTAATAGTACGACCTTATATCTCACTGTCAGTTATTCACTTATGAGCTGTCCAGGGTCTCATAACTAATTAAACTATGGTACTTAAGTAATAGTACGACCTTATATCTCACTGTCTGTTATTCACTTATGAGCTGTCCAGGGTTTCATAACTAATTAAACTATGGTACTTAAGTAATAGTACGACCTTATATCTCACTGTCTGTTATTCACTTATGAGCTGTCCAGGGTCTCATAACTAATTAAACTATGGTACTTAAGTAATAGTACGACCTTATATCTCACTGTCAGTTATTCACTTATGAGCTGTCCAGGGTTTCATAACTAACTAAACAATGGTACTTAAGTAATAGTACGACCTTATATCTCACTGTCTGTTATTCACTTATGAGCTGTCCAGGGTTTCATAACTAATTAAACTATGGTACTTAAGTAATAGTACGACCTTATATCTCACTGTCAGTTATTCACTTATTAGCTATCCAGAGTCTCATAACTAACTAAACAATGGTACTTAAGTAATAGTACGACCTTATATCTCACTGTCAGTTATTCACTTATGAGCTGTCCAGGGTTTCATAACTAATTAAACTATGGTACTTAAGTTATAGTACGACCTGATATCTTACTGTCAGTTATTCACTTATTAGCTATCCAGGGTCTCACAACGAACTAAACTATGGTACTTAAGTAATAGTACGACCTTATATCTCACTGTCTGTTATTCACTTATGAGCTGTCCAGGGTCTCATAACTAACTAAACAATGGTACTTAAGTAATAGTACGACCTTATATCTCACTGTCAGTTATTCACTTATGAGCTATCCAGGGTCTCACAACGAACTAAACTATGGTACTTAAGTATTAGTACGACCTTTTATCTCACTGTCAGTTATTCACTTATTAGCTATCCAGGGTCTCACAACGAACTAAACTATGGTACTTAAGTATTAGTACGACCTTTTATCTCACTGTCAGTTATTCACTTATTAGCTATCCAGGGTCTCACAACGAACTAAACTATGGTACTTAAGTAATAGTACGACCTTATATCTCACTGTCAGTTATTCACTTATTAGCTATCCAGGGTCTCACAACGAACTAAACTATGGTACTTAAGTATTAGTACGACCTTTTATCTCACTGTCAGTTATTCACTTATTAGCTATCCAGGGTCTCACAACGAACTACACTATGGTACTTAAGTAATAGTACACCTTATATCTAACTGTCAGTTATTCACTTATTAGCTATCCAGGGTCTCACAACGAACTACACTATGGTACTTAAGTAATAGTACGACCTTATATCTCACTGTCAGTTATTCACTTATTAGCTATCAAGGGTCTCACAACGAACTAAACTATGGTACTTAAGTAATATTACGACCTTATATCTCACTGTCAGTTATTCACTTATTAGCTATCAAGGGTCTCACAACGAACTAAACTATGGTACTTAAGTAATAGTACGACCTTGTATCTCACTGTCAGTTACTTACTTATTAGCTATCCAGGGTCTCACAACGAAATAAACTATGGTATTTTAGTAATAGTACGACCTTATATCTCCCTGTAAGGCATTCACTCAATAAATATCTTATGTTTCATCACAAACTAGGCTATGGTAATTTTGTATTGGTATGACATTATATCTCACTGTCTGTGATTCACTTAATAGCTACCCAGTGTTTCGCTACGAATTAGCCTAAGGTAGTTTTGTAATGGTATGGCCATATATCTTACTGTTAGTCATTCACTCAATAACAAGCCATTGCTCAAACACATACTAACCTAAGTAAGTTTTTAATGGTACGACCATATATCTCACTGTCAGTCATTTACTCAATAGCTATCCAGTAATTCAACACAAACTAGCCTAAGTTAGTTTATTATGGTACGACCTTATAATTCGCTGTAAGTCATTCACTTATCCAGTGTTCCAACACAAACTAGCCTAAGTTAGTTGATTATGGTACGACCTTATATTTCGCTGTAAGTCATTCACTCAATAGCTATCCAGTGTTCCAACAGAAACTAGCCTAAGGTAGTTTGTTATGGTACGACCTTATATTTCACTGTCAATCATTCACTAATAAGCTATCCAGTGTCTCACTATAAGTAGGTCACGTAATGATATGGCGTTTTTATGCCATTGTTAATCACTCATTCATAAGTTATACAGTGCCTTACCACGAACAGGCCTAAGGAAGTAGAGTAGTGATATGGCCATATATCGCACTATATCGTAATTTTGTAATGGTATGGTGTTTGTTCGTACTGTATCTTTATATTTCCGTATCAGCTAAATGCTAAGCTCCGTACCTACATAATTCTAGCAAAAAAAAACAACCGAAGTAAACGTCATATTTATTATTGTCATACTTTGTGCAATATTTATGTCTATTAACTGAATCAATAAATATACCATTTACCAAATACAGTAAGATATAAAGATAATGATAAATAGCGCCGCTGTTGAAAGTAAAAAATTAAAGTTTATATTATGTTAATTACTGATGGAATGAAATATTCAATTACACTCTTAGCAAAATGTAAACTTGTCTTCTTTTTAAATAAGATCCATTCATTCCATATTTGTCACTTAATCCAATATTGGTTATTTCTATTTCTAAAGCCGCGAATTCAATGTAAATGGTCTTCTTTGGTTGTCCTTTAATAATAACAAAACTTCAAAATCATAGACAAAAATAAATATCATATTTCATTATTTACATAAGCTTCGCTATGCGCCTCTAAAATATACCATATAATAAATAATAATAGATTTCTGAATTTGTAAACTATTGGTCCCCATTTCAGACCAATCTTTTGTTTCGTTTCTATTTGCATTTGAACAATATTCGATCATATAACTATGATTATTCTGGAATGAATGTATTCAGGCTTATTGATCAATCTTATTTTAAATCTTGGCGTTTATCAAAATTACTTTGACACCGTAGATCAATAACAGAAGTATTACAAATCCAATTTGTTTAATAGTATGAATAAACGTAATAAGGACGCTCATTAGTCGGCGTTACTTATATTTAAGTAAACACATTTGTACCCTAAGATCTCCCCTTGCTAAAATATTGCCTCAGATAGTCATTATTGCAATGGACGCTCAGCACATATCACAAACTTGCATTCGAACTGCTAGGATCAGTAGCGTAATGGCCGGACACGGAAAAGTCAATAACACCATTGAAGTCTTACAGTGTCTTTCACACACATTTATCACATAAGGGTAATTACTACCGAAGAGCCGCTTAAACAATTCCGAAAGACGTCGCATGTTTTTGTTTATGTTTAAACGACGGATGGACGGACGGACCAACTAGACAGGGTGATTACTATGGGAGATCCTCTTTAAGACGTCATTATGACGCCGTATGTTTTTAGACACATGCAACCGACGGATGGGACATGATAGGGTAATTACTATATGAAAGCCTCTTTCACAAGACGGGCGGTACAAATCGACCAGGTATTAACTACAGGCGAGCCGTTTTCACAAATATTTATGACACGGCATGTGTTAAGCGTATGTGCCAACGACAGATGGTGGACGGAACAAAAAGGGAAGGTGATTTCTATAGGTTGGTCCCTTCCACAAGTCCTAATATTGCCGCATGTCTGTTTTCATGTGCGAACGAGGAGTAGATGAACGGAAACTATTGAAAGGGTTAGTAACATAAAAGAGCCTTTTTCACAAGTCCTAATTTGCAAACGTATGATGGAGGACGGGACGAAAAGGGAGGATGGTTATTTGGAGAGCCTCTTTTACAAGTCCTTATAACGCCGCATGTCTTTAGACATGTATAGACGACTGATGGACGGACGAAACAACTAGACAGGGTGATTACTATGGGAGACGGGTAGACAGTCGAAAAAAAGGACAGAGTTATTACCAAACGAGAGCCTTCTCCATAAAGTCCTCATGACGCTGCATGTCTTTGTTTATGTTCAAACGACGGATGGACGGACGGAATAAATCAGCGAGGTAAATACTACAGAAGAGTCGTTTTCACATGTCCTTATATAACCGCATGTTTAAAGCATATGTGCAAACGATGGATAGACGGACGGAATAAATAGACAAGGTAATTATTATTAGTCTCTTTCATTAGTCCTAAAGACGCAGCAAGTCTTAAATATATTTGCAGAAGACAGATGGACGGACGGAACACAAAACCAGGTTAATAACTGTAAGCAAGTCGCTTTCACAAGTCACTGAAATCGCATGTCTTTTTTCATGTGCAAACGACGGATGAACGGACGTAACAAATAGGCAGGTTTATTGCTATAAGATAGCCTTTTTAAAAAGTCATAATTACTCCGCAAGTATTCAGTATATGTGAAAATGAAGGACGGACGGACGAAACAATTAGGCATTGCTACAGGAGAGCCGCTTTCACAAGTCATACTTATGCAGCATGTCTTTGTACAAGCGCAATCGAAGGACGGAACAAACAGACAGGGAAATCATTTATATGAGAGAATCTTTCACAAGCCTTAATGACGCCGCATGTCTAACGTTTATGTGCGAACGACGGATTAAGGAACGGATCAAACAGACAGGTAAATTACAATAGGATTACCGCTATCTGTTAAGCTCTAATGATACCGCTTGCCTTCTGTTGGAAACATCGTACATACGTGTTTTGCATCTGCATATCTAAGAATTTATATTAATATATAACATATATATATATATGTGCGTGTGTGTGGGTATGTATGTGTGTGTGTGTGTGTGAGTATGTGTGTGTGTATGAGTACATGCGTGTTTGTGTAATATGATTAATGGAAAACATGAGCAAGTTCCTAACATATCCTTGTTATCTCGAAACGAAATTGAATTATTGCATTCAGCCGAATAGTTTTTACACTGAACAATGAAAAGTCATTTACCTGTGTATAATTAGACACATTATTATTAATCATATCAATATTTTATCTATAGAAAGGTTGCGTCATTTTATCACGTGTGTTTAAAAATAAAGTGGAAGCTGTCATCGCTCAACTGAACGAAATAAAGCAATACCAATTTACATAATACGAAACACATAAACACCAAGTTTATTATAACTTAAATTATTGAATCAATAATGTCAACATTTACAAAATATAATTTGCGCCACTAGGACCAAGTAACTTCGTGTTTTCTGTTCTACTAAATAGAAAGTATCACTCAAAAAAGAATGTAAAATAACTTATAATATATGTACCGCTCCTTCCATATTTCTCACTTAAGCGATTTCATTATTGTTATTTCTGATTGCGCACACACATACATGTGAATGGTAGTCAATGCTTGTCCTTATAATAATAACTAATCATCACGTATTTGACGTGATACTAAAATACTCATACTAATCCATAACAGTTGACAACAATATATGCCGAATCTTGCCCAAAACGAACCAAAGTCGGCAAATGCGAGTTTCTGCCATTTTGATTGGCTACTCGACAAATACGTAATGCAAGGAACGACCCATTTTAAAGACGCACCCTTATACGAGAGTTCTTGTAAATTAAAAAATGCGGCAGCTATAAGTTTTCGTTTATTCGACTGTAAAAATAGTTCCTTGTTTAAAAAGTACTTTTGAATTACCAGTCTACATAATGTTTAACCTGTTATTGTATTTTATGACAGTCAATTATGTTTTTGAAAACCGACAAAATCCACGTAAAAGTTGAAAACATTCTTGAAACTTTGCTCAATTATCACGAATATGTATATATATATATATATATACTTCCTTAGAATAAACAGTTTATTTGGCTTTGTTTATCAATCTGCACAATGTCACTATCAATGACGCACCTGAAAATCAGCAAAGTCAAGTCTAGAAAAGCAGAATACATGAACGAAAAATGGAAATCCTGTAAGATGTAATAATATGTTAAGGTGGAGATATGACAGTTTAAATCAGAATGTCATAGAAATTGCCCTCAGTAAGCAGTATTGTCCAATATTGCTGTCCTCGGACGAATAACTTGGCCAATATTAAATCACCTAATGAATAACATAATATTATCAATGAACTCCAAAATCCTATACAAATAAATGATATCATATTTCATCCCTAACAAAAGCTTCGGTATGCGCCTCTTTAAATCTAACACAGGCGGAAAATATACACTAGTTTGTATACTATGATAACAATTGACTATTGTTATTGTGTCAGCTAATTGTGACTTGAATAATATCCGTTACAATATCGAAATTACTGTATTTTGGCTACATTTGTAATTCTAATTTAAATACAGATTATTTTTCTTTTACAATGACATGTATCAGATCAGATCTGATTCTATGGACGAGTATTATTACCAAAGATATTAACAAACTTGAGTCAAATGTCGTATTAAGGACAAGTGTTTATGCAAAAGACTTATATCGATGATATAAATGAACAATTATTTAATACAACGATACACAAAATATCTTAGTTTAATATAACATACATCTAATGATACACTACTCTGAGTTCAGAAAAAAGTAAAAACAGGTAGTTTTAAACTAATTTGGTAATATATCTCACAGTTAGTCAATAATTCTAAGTTGTCTATTGTCTCACCACAAACAAGCCTGAGGTAAGTTTGCAATGGTAAGGTTTTATATCCCACTGGCGGTCATTCACACATAAGCTATCCCATGTCTCACCACAATAGAGCTAATGGTAATTTTGTAATAATATGGCTTTATAATCCGCTGGCAGTCATTCACGGATTAGCTATCCCGTGTCTCACCACGTAGTAGCTTACGGTAATTTTGTAATGGTATGGCTTTTTACTCATACACTTTTAACTGCCACACCATAGATAAGCTAATGTGTGTTTGGTAAATCAGGAACCCATTCGTCTTCATGTTTAATATGTATTGACACTGTATCTCTATATAACCAAACAGCGAACGTGGTAAGCGTCGTATCAATTATAGCACAGATAACAGAAGTAAACGTTCCACATATTATTGTCATATTGTATTTGATACTCATATGTTTTAATTGAACGAATTAATCCACAAATTACCAAATAGAGAACGATATAAAGCTGATGAAAACTTGCGCCGCTAGAAAAAGGTTCAATTAGTTTGAAAATAACTGATGGAATCGTCAACTGTTTAACTTAATAAATAATAACACACATAGCAGAAAGTATACGTACTTACTGTTTAAACAAAATCCCTTGATTCCATATTTCTCACTAAATCGAATGTTAACTAACTTTTATTTCTGAAGCCGCACGCACAATGCCAATGCTCTTCTATATTTGTGCTTATATAAATCTTATACTTCATAATTCTATACAAAGAAGGGATAGATCAGATTTCATGATTAACAAAAGCTAGGTATGCGCTTCATAAACCTACCCAAGGACGGAAATCAATAGAAGGATTTGTATAATATATTCGACATTTCAGATCAGTCTTCAGATTGTTCATTTTGAATTAACCTGTATTCGATCAAATAACTTAATTAAATTATACTGAAATGAATGTTTGACGGCCTTTTCAATTCTCACTTTAAGATGCATTCTCTCATAATATCAGTTTTGACACTTTATTTATGTGTTGTCTCAATATTGGCTGAATTTGGCATCAATGCCTTAAAGTCAATTATATTAAATGATAAAAACTTAATATAGAATATATCTATATTTGTTGGTGAACTGCCAAAAATTCGCCATAAGACATCATCTTTTGAACGCAAATATGATAAACTTTGATCTGATCTTATTCAGCAGTCTAAAGCTGCTGTATTATAGATTGACAACTTTGTTTTTTTCATGAAATTATTCTTACATTTGATACATATTTCACAAGCGAATTAATTGAGGGAGGGTTGCTTACCCGGCGAGGGCCCCCGTGAAGATGTACATATATTATATGACATTATCGAATTCACACAATATTTGTCTTCGTGAATTTTATTTGTTTAACTAATAGCTACTTTGCCACAATTTTTGTGGTTTAAAATGCTCCTTAGAATCGTTATTATTATTTTAATACTGATAAAAAGGACGTGTAGCCGAACTACAGAATCAGAACATCCGACGTGCGACTATGGCGAAGAACCGATCTACTGGTTAATATATGGTGATAGGTTGTAAAGGTCCTATCCCTTACTAGATAGGCCTTCCTTAGTTTGAAAGGGTGCATCCTGGGTATTATATTATTTTTCTCTGATATTGACATACACAATTCATTTAGACACTAAAGAGGCGGGAGACAGATGAGGGTCGGACGCATCCCCCCCCTTTAAATGCCATTGTTGATACACTAAGGGGCAGTGGACATATGAGGGCCGGATGCATATCAACCCGCCCTCTTTAAATAATATTGTTGATACACTAAAGGGGCGAGGTCGGATGCATATCCAACTCCCACCTGTAAATGCTATTGTTTATACACTAAAGGAGCGGGGTAGAGATGAGGATTTGATGCATCTCCGCCCCGACCCTTAACTGCTATTGTTGATACACTAAAGGGGCGAGGGACATATGCGGGCCGGATGCATATCCACCCGCCCTCTTTTAATGTTATTGTAGATACACTTAAGGGGCGAGGCCGGATGCATCTCCATCTCCCACCTTTACATGCTATTGTTAATATACTAAAGGGGCGAGGCCGGATGAATATCCAACTCCCACCTTTAAATGTTATTGTTAATACACTAAAGGGGCGAGGCCGGATGCATCTCCAACTCCCACCATTAAATGCTATTGTTGATACACTAAAGGGGCGAGGCCAGATTCATATCCAACTCCCACCTTTAAATGCTATTGTTTATACACTAAAGGGGCGGGGTAAAGATGAGGATTGGATGCATTTCCGCCCCGACCCTTCAAATGCTATTGTTTATACACTAAAGAGGCGGGGTACAGATGAGGATTGGATGCATCTCCGCCCCGACCCTTCAAATGTTATTGTTGATACACTAAAGGGGCGGGGTACAGATGTGGGCCGGATGCATCTTCACCCCCCTTTAAATGTAATTGTTGATACACTTAAGGAGCGGGGTACAGTTGACGGCCGGATGCATCTCCAACCACTCCTTTAAATGTTATTGTTGATACACTAAAGGGGCAGGAGACAGATGAGGGCCGGATGCATCTCCACCCCCCTTTAAATGTTATTGTTGATACACTAAAGGGGCGGGGAACTGATGCGGGCCGGATGCATCTCCAACCACTCCTTTAAATGTTATTGTTCATATGTAATATGATATCGCTTTATGTGTTTGTTTTCGTCGAAATCACGATTTACACTCAAGTGTTCTTGAGTCATACTTTATAACGGAATAATTTGACAATTACTGAATTAACTTAGTCTTTTAATTTACTTTTTTAACCTATTCGACAAGGTTCCGATGTACTAGGGTGTGAGCTGTTGGCGATTAGAAAAGCTGACTGTTCTTCTTGTTAGACAATACATTTTATCTGTTTTCCTGATCTGAATACACGAAAATGATTACGTTCAAGCGTATTGGTTCTGATGAGGAACGGTAATCGTGCCTTTCAACATAAAGATACCATTATATTGAGCTATTGTTATTATAAACAAGACGTACGACATGCAAAACGTGTTATTATAAAATCGGTGTTGAACTTCAAACATGATTTTTTTTATATTTTTGAATTTTTAAACCAGCAGTTTTTAACAAACCGTCATTTTGATTGAGTACTGAAATTCAAACTTGCAGTACCTCAATATTTGCAGAACCTCATGATTGGCACATTGGAAATAGGCGTTCCGTCGATTTTAAAGAACATATGAAACCACTTTATTTTAGTTCTCTCTTCTGCAATGTTTATACAGTTGAAAAGCATAGTTATCTTATAACCCCTCCCCAACTGAAAACCACAGCTGCTTATTATTATCCGCGAACATTAGAGGACGAGCTTATTTCCTATCACGATCTGTATGTGATCTGATGGGTTTGTAACATTACACTCAAATGGATGTAGCTTTAGATAAAAGAGACAAAACTCAACCTTTGCAGGTAACGAAAGCGAAACAGTCACCCTGGTGAAAACTCTACACAGTGTGTGTGTTTAACTTATCAGGGTCACAAGATATAATACGAGTCGACATCAGGGCAAAGAGTATCAACGAATGAGTATTTCAATCATGGGTCAAACATTTAGGCGGTTGTGATTTAATAAAAACGTTTGAAATTGCCATCTCTGGTTGAAAAAATGGTTTCTTTAGGAAACGCCATGGCTGCAGGATGGAATTTCAAACAATGGCCAAAACACATATCAAGCATACATGTGTGCGATCAGATCTTTGTTAGCCTATTAAACTGCGAGTGTAGCATTGTTTGAATGTGTTAATTGAGTCTTCATGTCGTTCTCAATGATATATTTTGCAACTTAAGACTGAAATAGTGCACAAAATTGCACTAAATATGTTAACAAATAAAACTTTAACAACGTTAGAGGGGGTGCGCGTCGGGTGAGCCCTGTCTAAATTCGTTAGTACCAAGCCCAGGAGATAAAACAGAGCCCATGAAGAAATTGGGAAATAAGCTTCAATAATAAGGTAATACAATGAAGTAGAATGTTTGCAAACGAAATGTCCCTAGCACTGAATCATACATCATTTGTTTCTGCACTCATAAACTCATTTAAAGGTGTTTTTTAACCATAAATTCACAAAAGACATGTAGATAGATAAATATATATATTTCAAAATAAAATGTATCAGTTACACATTTGTTCAACAATATTTTTATAGTACAATAAGTATTATAGCCATGTCAATCAAAACTACGTGTTATTTATATCACAAAAAATAGTTTTAAATAACATTTGCGGGTGTGTAATGCCCACTGCCACTCACCCGAAACACTCCGCCACTTATTTGCTACGTTGACTCCGCCCATTCTTAATCGTTTGATGTTTTCCAGCTATAACATAAGTCGTTCAGAAGAGTCAAATTACAATCGTAAGTTTTATAAGGTCCCTGTTTGATGCCCTGTTTACGACATTCGATGAGATATGTTTACAATAATACGGCTTACATTATTCATACCTTATAATTTCAAACATAATTGGAACATATGAATAACATATAGAGGATTAAACACAAACAGTAACTTTTTTCTATGAAACACACGTCTAACATACACCTTTTTACACGTTCAATAAACGTGTTTTATTGGATTCACGCAGCCCGATCCACATCACTTTAACAGATGTTGTCCTCCTGTTTGTTAAATACACATGACCCGATCCGCTTCATTTTAACACGTACATTTCCCTTGTTTTCTATATAGCATGCACCCCGGATACGCACAACTTGAACACGTACAGTCTCCTTGTTTTCTATGTAGAATGTACTCCGGATAAAATCCATCTTAACACGTACAGTCTCCTTGTTTTCTATGTAGCACGCACCCCGGATACGCACAACTTAAACAAGTACAATCTCCTTGTTTTCTATATAGCACGCAGCTCGGATTCGCACCACTTTAACACGTACGGTTTCCTTGTTTTTTTATGTCGCGTCGACCCCTAATACACACAACTTTAATACGTACAGTCCCCTTCTTTTCTATGTAACATACCCAGATACAACCCACATTAACACGTACCGTCCCCTTGTTTCCTATGTATCACACCCCCATTGCTCACCACCGACCACTCACTTAGGGCTGCTTATTTCGACCCACATAGGTGTACACACTATAGCTAGGCCAATGAAACGAACTGACGTCAATTAAGTCATTGACACACTGTTCTACTTGTTTGTGATTAATTACATGCCCTATGCCAAACCCAAACCCGGATATTTTTTACTTGGAATAAAGCAAAAATACGTAGACAAAAAGGTCACGGTTGTCGGCCTAAGAATGATAATTAGATGCAATTTTAAGGACGTTTTGGGGGTAAACAAATACGGGCATTTATAATTATACGTCATTATACGTTTGCCAGTGTTTTATTATTGAACGTGTTTTTAGTGGGGGGTTTTGGGGGGTCGGGGGTAGGGGTCGCTTGGTTTACGGCTTTTAATCATTAAGACGTTTAGGGGTGGACACATACGGGTATATTCTATATAGCGGTTTTTAGGTAAACAAATACGGGTATTTATTATTTAGACCTTTTGGTCTGAATAAATACCAGTATTTATTTTACAACGTTTTGGTATTAACACATACGGTATTTATTATCAACACGTTTGGTCGGCCTAAAAGGATAATCAAACACAATTTTCAACCACCAAAAAAATAAAATGAATGAAAAACAAGAATAATAAAACAATATCCATGGGAAGTTGTTACCAGTGATCAGTGTGACAGTCGGTTGACACTTTCAACAACAACTCAACATTGCCAAGAAGGAACTGTGGTCAGACAAGCAAATAACATATTAGTTACAAACAATGGATTCATTAAAAATGTTTTGTGAGAAACCGTGTAGAAGAAATCCTGCAACTGACAGACAACCGGAAGTGGAGGTATTGTCCTACAAAAGAAAATCCAGGGGGCTTATTGCTTGGAGAATTAAATTCATCTAGGGATAGCTCTAGTAAGCTTTTGTCTGGGTTTTCTCCCACCAGTGCAAGAACCAACTGTAATGCGAGTGGTTTCTCGCTTGTCACTGACCGTTCCAAGGAGGTAATCCTATCCATTATAGATGCTTGTTTTGATGGGTGTGTTGTCTATTTGTGTTTGTGGTGTTCATTTTTTGTGTATATGGTGTTAATATGTGTGTGTGTCTTGTCCCATGAGGTTTGGGTACTTGCCTTGTGACTATAAACAAGGTTTTAGATTCAACTACTAGGCTTTGCCCTGTTGTCATTAAATAGTATAAACCAGTTTTATGAATAAAAATGCGGTCGAAACTAATAGCTATAACACAAACATGCTACTTAATATATACCCATTGGATTAAAGCATTTATGCATTTCAAATAAAGTAAAACTTGAACTTAACCATTAGTTCGTAATGATATGCAAGCGGCATTGAAATATGGCTGGGAGAGCATTTATTGTTCGCGGGGCATAAGAAATATCAAATGGATTACATGGGAAGAGCCAATAAGTTTAACATTGCTTGTTTGGCATTGAAATATGGCTGGGAGAGCATTAATTGTTCGCGGGTAATAAAAAATATCAAATGGATTACATGGGAAGAGCCAATAAGTTTAACATTGCTTGTTTTGGAGCATAAATTAAAGATTTTAAATGGAGCATTAACTAATTAATTGAGAAGTAATAATAATAAGGTGCAAGCATATTCTTTGCATAAAAGCACATTTTTATAGTGCTTGATTCATAACGTACAAAAACAGCCATTATGCCCCTTAATCGCTCATAAACTATGATTATTGGTAAATGCTGTAGTAGTTAAGGTCATCAAAACACAACATTGAAATTTGTTTTCAAATCTGTGCAAAAGGTATTCTTAACATGTTTTTAACAAATTAATTTGAATGAAGATTACTTACCTACTTCCATTTTCAATTCCAAATACTTTGATTCAATGGCGTGCTTTCATCCAACTGAAAAATAGATTAATGACACTTAATATTCTGATCGAAAATCCACAAACGTCTGTAAGAAAAAAAGCATATTGACACAAGTTTGATCGATATAAACGTCTTTTGTATATGATAATTATGAGTTTTAAAAGACCAAACCAACTTCAAATATATAATTGCATTCTCGAGGCGATCAATGTTACCCAATATATTGTAGAAAAAAGACCCGTTTTTTTAACGCCGAAACCAACTTCAAATATATAATTGCATTCTCGAGGCGATCAATGTTACCCAATATATTGTAGAATAAAGACCTGTTGTGTAATGACGAAACCAACTTCAAATATATAATTGCATTCTCGGTCAATGCTACCCAATATATTGTAAAAAAAGACCTGTTTTGTAACGACGAAACCAACTTAAAATATATAATTGCATTCTCAAGGCGGTCAATGCTACCCAATATATTGTAGATAAAAGACCTGTTTTGTAACCCCGTATTTTTTTTCAGGAGAAAAGAAAAAAAAAACAGTTGAGATTTGTATTTATTATCTAAATTTGATAAAGCATCTGCAAATAATATGTTTCAATCAACATCCAGGCCTAAAGTTTAAACAATCTTATACATTTTAAACCTAAGACATCATTTTTGTGTTTTATGAATTATGCAATTCATGTTTCCGGCTTCTAAAAGTATAGCAAAAACAGTAGGAGAAAAGAAAGTTCATGTAGTGATATTTCTTTTATTGGTTGAGTTTATACGTTACTAACAGCGCTTCACGAGTCGACGAACCATAATATATCATCAATACAACTCTATGCAATACACCTCAGTAATACGATGAAATGTGCATTGCGCTTGATGGATAGGTTAAACAAATAATTAAGAAGAATCATGTGGATGGTTAGATTTTCAGTAATTTGATAGTCGAGAGTAAACTCAGTAAATTATAAAGGGTTGTTATGTATTATTTATTAGGTTTTTATTTCTGATCTTGTAATAACTGATAATCATTGAGACAATTTTGAGGTTATTGCAAAACAGGTGTAATCCCCAAGAAGATTCAGGATTCAAAACGACTCGTCTTTCACTGACATTGAAAAGCGGTAAACAAATAATTTACTGGTAAGGCTATTTTGATGCGTGAGTTATTTGTTTGAGGTTTTTGTAGTTGTGTATGAAATGTTTATACGTTTGTGTCTCTAATTCATTGTCGTTAAGGCCCTTGTCTTGTGTCTCTAATTCATTGTCGGTAAGGCCCTTGTCTGGTGTCTCTAATTCATTGTCGGTAAGGCCCTTGTCTGGTGTCTCTAATTCATTGTCGGTAAGGCCCTTGTCTTGTGTCTCTGAACATAGTAATGTTTTAACTGTGCTCGTCTCTGTAGTTTCCATTGTATTTGTGAGAGTAAACACCGCGTGGTACATAGCATAGTAAGAAATCATTTACATCTGTATGGCAGTAATCTCGAAAATGGAAAACATAGTTACGAAGGACAGGCGTTTTGTATCGAAAAGTTTTTGGATGTTTAGTATTTCAATATTGTGCTGTCATCGTTGTGGGGTGCTGCCTTTAACGCAAAACATGATGAAGAAGATTACTAGGAAAGGAAATGCCGACTTCATTATCCCTGCTTTGTTGCGCCTCGGAATGAATACATTAATCGAGAGGATGTAAGCTATCCACTACAAAAATAAATATCATATTTCATTATTTAAATATTCGATCATTTAACTATAATTATACTGAAATGAATGTATTTAGGCTTATTGATCAGTCTTATTTTTAATCTTGACGTTTATCAAAATGACTTTTAGAAAGTTGATCAATAACAGAAGTATTGCAAATCCAATTTGTTTAATATTATAAAGAAACGTAATAATTACCCTCATTAGTCGGCGTCACTAATATTTAATTTAACACATTGTACCCTAAGATCTCCCCTTGTTAAAATGTTGCCTCAGATTTTCATTATTGTAAAGGACGCTCAGCACATATCACAAACTTGCATTCGAACTGCTAGGATCTGTAGCGTAATGGCCGGACACGGAGGAAGTCAATAACACCATTGAAGTATTACAGTGTCTTTCACACACAGTTAACACTAAATTTGGCAAGTGCCAGCAATTACAGGGTAATTACTACCGGAAAGCCGCTTTATCAATTCCAAAATACGCCGAATATCCTTTTACGAACGACGGATGGACGGACAGAACAACTAGACAGGGTGATTACTATGGGAGAGCCCCTTTAACAAGTCCTTATTACGCCGAATGTCTTGAGACATGTGCAAACGACGGATGGACGGACGGGACATTTAAACCGGGTCATTACTATCGGAAAGCCTCTTTCACAAGACGAGCGGAACGAATTGATCAGGTAATTACTACCGGAGAGTCGTTTTCAAATGTCCATATATCAACGCATGTGTTAAGCAAACGACGGATAAATGGACGGAGTAAATAAACAGGGTATTTTGTATCCTAAAGACGCCGCATTTCTTAAATACATGTTCAATATACGGATAGTCGGAAGGAACACAAAACCAGGTAAATTACTATAAGGAAGCCGCTCTCACCAGTGACTATGACGTCGCATGTCATGTTTCATGTGCAAATGGCGGATAAACGGTTGTAGCAAATAGGCATGTAAATTGTTAAAGGAGAGCCGTTTTTAAAAGTCATAATGACAATGCTTAAGGCGACGACTTATTTTTATTTGTATATACATGTAGCCATATATATTTAGTGGCTATTTACCAAGACTGTTCTATCCTGATCCTGTAGGTTCTTGTTTTTTTATGCTGGTGTAGTAATTTAGTATTTGAAAATCTTCTTGACTGAAACCATGAGGCGTCTACCATTGATGTTTGATATGTAGTCCCATGTGTAAGGTGTTGGTTATATAAACTATAATGCTCATTGTTTGAAATATAGTACTATGTGTAGTTTGGTTATCATACGCCAGACATGTAAATTCATATTGTATAAGTCTGATTTTACAGCATTGAGAAATTCAAAAGAGCTATGACGATTTTATCCTGCCACCTTAACGACGCTTTAACCATTTTCTATGCAGCTCGCAAGCTTTTTTTAGTCTTATGATTAAACAAGCCCATTCGATAGTGCCCCCCTTGTGGCATGAGCTTTTATCAATGCTTATAACACAGTTACCAACATTCCCCTGAATAAAGCCCTAGTCCATCAGCGCTTTCAGCACTTTGATTATTCTTTGTTTTCATAGTTTCGTTAAACAAAAGTATCGTATTGGTAACTTTCTATAGTACACGCCTGTAAAATCCCATACCTTACTCAGCAGTTCGATCTTTCATATTATAATTCTTAAAACAATTGACGCACAAGTAATCGAGTATGAGCAATTGTTCATGTTAACCAGTGTAGATAAACCATTGTCATATCGAAATCACATGTCCCACCTGTCCGTCATTCTGTCCTGGGCTCCTTCTATTTATTTCACCTCATCTTTTTTTGAGGTATTGATATCAAACTTCATACACATCAAGACTGTGTTTAGGAGAAGTGTTATGCAGATGAACCATTATTTTGTAAATGATAAAAGTAGTTCTCATATTTAGAAATATGGACTATAACATACTTGAAATAAGGCATGATCTTTCTTTTGTAAGTTTTAAAAACATAGTCCGTTGATATCGAATTGACTGTTATGTTAACCGTTGCTGTTTTAATAGCAGGGTAATAATGGATCGTGTATTGAATATTAAGTATAACCATCAGTAGTATTTGTTTAATCAGTGTAAGGAGAGTGAAGGAAAATATATACAATAATGTTTCATTTGTACATTTGAATTTAATTCCTCAAGAACATATATTTATTGAAATAGCACCATCCACGAAACATACCAGTGAAGTATCATCTAAATTGGACAGGTGTTTTAGGCGGGTATGCCGTAAGTTGTTGACGGACGACGGACGGACGGGCGACGAACGCCGGACAATGGGCGATAGGAAAAGCTCAGCCTGAGCACTTCGTGTTCAGGTGGGCTAATAACTTAGCATGTCTTGTTTCTAAACAAGATGTTTTATTTCTTTCTTTTTTTCTTTTGATGGTTTTATAAACAACCATAAACATTTCAAAATCCACAATAAGATTTTTTTTCTGACATTTAAGCCAACTATCTTAGCAATATGACTTGAAATCTACAATGAAAAACAAATCATCTTGATTCTTATATGAAAAGAAATTTACAATGAGAAATAAATTCATAAATATAAACGCTATTCGTTTTATTTCCCTAAATACATTTCCTTCTACTAACAGCAGAAACTAATACATGCAAAAAAACATTAAATAGATACAATTTGAATAACACACATACCTTTATCACATATTTGAGATAAATATTTCCTAAAATGTGAACTTAAACTACAAAAAACTTACGTCTTACTTTACTAAACGAATACTGTGTATTTATCGTGGCACAGCAGTGTTTACCTGGTATCCAAGGTGTGAATAATATAATTGCGAACAGAGCGTGTAAAGGAAGTGTCAAGTTTCGCTCATTTTCAATATCGTGGTGAAAAGAAAATAATGCCTCTTTGATATAAAATGTTTAAAGTTAAAAGTTTAGTTTATCATTTGCAGTAATATGATTTAAACATTATTCTTAATAACAGTAATTATCCCTGATGAAATCAAATATACTGATCTTTTTCTACGTGCATAAAACTGTACTATGTTTGGTATGCGTTCGAGTTCTCTTTTTCTTAATTTCTAACACTGTAATTGCTACCTCCGATTTAATTATCGCTTCTTTAAAATGACCCCATGACATAACGTGCACATTATTAAATCACACACAACGACACGCACGCGCGTGCGCACATGCGCACGACCGCATTTACACAAACACACACAAGAATTACTGCATATATTTGTTATATATGAGATTTCTCGATGGAGTTCTCGAAGACGATTGTCACTTGTCTCGCTGACTTAAGTTGGGTCTCGCCTCAAGAACTTCATCAAACGAGAGCATTGTGTAGGTTCGGGTTGTTCGTTAATTGTATACTCGTACATGCTTGTAACATGCTAGTTGAACGTTTATCAGGGTTTTAATGGGCTTTTGCCTCACGGGAATTATTAAAACGAGCTTCGTTTTCTTAATTTCGTTGTTCCTGCATAGCTAACTCGCTCGTACATAAATGCGTATTGCCAGTTTAAACATTTTGCAAATGGTCAGTGCTTGTGTCCTTCTTGGATAGACACCCCTACGGTCTTGGTCATTTTCTGCGTGAACTAGCGAGCACATAATTGACAAGATGACGAGCATATTATGGTTGTTTTCCTAATATGTTTGTTGCTTATGAGGCATGTGGTAAACGTTATTCTGCCGATTACAGTTTGAAGAATCCTATGTTATGAAACACTGCTGGTAATGCAAAGAATTTGAAAATCGAACATTGCAATTTCGAAATGCAATTCGTTCTCAAGTTTGATACACTGAAATTCGCAAATCAATAGCTTCAAATTTAAGACCGGGCAATAATCGGGCTTCACAAAAACTTTAAACGTTTAAAATTCTGTTTGGTCATATTTAATATCAGGTGGTACGCAAGATCGTTTTACATATTGGTTAAATCACGATTAAGAGCATTATTTATATCTAAATACGAGAAGATAATTCGAACGTTTAAAGCTCAATTATCTATACTTGTAATACAAGCCGACTTGTTCAAGCCTTGGAGAACATTTTTAATATGAATATCCTTAGACTATGAATGTTTGCTCATTTGAATAAACTATTCAAATTAATTTCTTTAACAAGCAACCTTTAATAACGTAATTTGAAGTTATTATTCAGACATTCAACATTTTTGGCAGCCTGTTTGCTATTTAAGTGACACCGAACCATATCAAGTACCGTTTCCGTGGCCTTGTAGTTAAGGTGTCCGCATACGAAGCGGGAGGTCGTGGGTTCGATCCCAGGCCGCGTCATACCGAAATACGTTAAAGGTAGGTACAAATAGCTCCCTTGCCTGGCGTTCGGCATTTAAAGGGTAGTGCTTGGAAAAGTGGTGTACTCAGTACTAATTCAACCCAGGAAAGTTGTATCCCGTATAACGGTGCTTTACACCGAGCACGTAAAAGTACCAAGAGGTATCTTCGCAAATAGCTAGGGTATCGCACCCGGATTTCTTGTATCTCACTCTGTTTCTTCAAGTCTTCCAATGTCTGGATTTGACCGCGAATTGCTGTCACTTCTATTTCATGTCACTTATGACATTGAACCACAATTTAAGTCGTGATGGCGTCACGGCGGGGTCAAGCCATAATGCAGCCAATGGATGCGGGCAGATCTACTGATAAACTCAAATAAACAAACAAACATCAAGTACACTATTGTCGCTGTTCCGTATGTGTCAATCATGTAGGGCTATTATATGTTAACTTTTTCGAGCGCATGTGCCCGTGTCAGATAATGTGAACTGATCATGTCCTACTTGCGTGAATTCGATATATATCTGTGAAGATTTAAGTCAGTAATATAATCAACAAAACATATTAGAGCCCTGCAACATGTATAATTCTTACAGGTTAAAGTAACGAATAACGTTTGATAATGATACGGGCCCCTGGTATTGTTTTTCTACTCGTATGTTGGACTATCGTTGCAATCCAATCAAATAAAACAGTGAACAATGAAAGATAATGATTTAAAATGATTGACGTTCATTTATATTTATATGAAAAACTTTAAATCACATGTTCTATTTATTGTATTCCTTTAATGTTTATATGAAAAACTGGATTTTTTGCAGAGAAGTATTGCAATGATTTTTTTTTCGATTATACCAGATTATAAAAACAGGATTCCATCAGTTAAAGCGTTCTACCCCGTCGATTTCTAATTCGATTCCTTCAAAAAAGACCAATTCCAAACTTAAGAATATTCAACATTTGTAATTATAACGAAAATCGGACCATTTAAATTTACATTTCAGATATCAAGCATGCATATCGTCAAGTTCACATTAATACAACTTAAACTCACGCAATATTTGACCGTCATTTTTTTCTCAAATTGACAGATAATTTATTATAATGCAAACAAAATGAACGAGGCTCTTCTCTTACATTTTGCCAACAGGCTTTACCTTTAAACCACTGAACAATACTTTAAATTTACAATCCAACTAGGCAAAAATGAATAACTCATGAGAAAGCTTGAAATTAAATCTTCATAAAAGGTTAAGGGTCAGATTTAATAAACATCGGCTGTATATTATGAATCTTCATATCGATATATTTTTGCTTAAATATTCCCCTTGTCTTCCTTAAACGTGGTTATCATATTAAAATACCTTAAATGTTATACCCGGAGCGTATCCAGGATTTGACGTTAGAGGTGGTGTAACTTAGGAGCGTAGGCTTTTGACATGCGCCGCTCCCACCGAAATGAAAACAGTTTGGTATTAAGTATTTAGTATTACTCCCTAAATTACATTTTAGCAATTTTCAAGTCCGAAAGGTTGCATTTTGGGCGTATTTAATTATTTTACATTCCTATATTGCATTACCCTCCCACTCTCCAACACACACACACCCCTGGACCCGCTTTTGTTTACTGATTTATTCAGTGTATGACATAAGTATTGTAATATCATTTACTTTTACCCAGATACTACCTCATAGTCATTTGACATTTATACGCCCCGCCTCTATAACGTTCTGTTTAAACTCAATATCAAGATTTCCGTTCAAGGTGGAACATTTAATATATTTCAAAATTGTTTGGATCGAAACGTATAAAATTTAAGAATTTTATAAAAAAGAAATGTTTTATTTTTTAAAAGCAAATATAAAAGAAGAAATTAAGAAGAAACTTGACTATACAATATGTAAAGGGCAGAACTAGAGGGATATATGCAACAAGACACCAACCCTGCACAACAAGACTTTAGTGAGTAGAATCAGTGATTCGATTATGTCCTTGTCATATCAATTGAACGAAACCACTCGTAAAGATTGTGTCATTTAATAAATAGTAATTATTTCATTGTACGAACTAACCTTCTTATACCAGGATTTGTCATCAATAAGAAATATCGATCAAGGGTTGTAAAGCATTAAAGATTAAGCCAAAGGAATCATTCATTGCTATTTTCTTGTTCATAATGTATTGGATTTCTTTACTGTGAACCAAACATTTTAAAAGATGTATGCATGAATATTAATATCATTGAATAAATGAATACCTTATATACACAATCTCCGAGTTACAAGTACTCTTGGACGAGTATATTTAAGGAATGAATTGCGGGGTTGATGTCATTATCGGGGTATGAACGCAATTGTGCTGGTCAAAGTGTGTGGTGTCCGAGAAATGGAAGTTCCGATATAAATATTTGATAATAGGTCAGGAATGTATCTAAAACAATTGCTGTTAATGTTCATCGCATTTATTGATGATAAACAATATGTTCTTTTGATAATGAAACCCCATGCTTTTAAAACCTGAGTAATATTTGACCTCGTATGGTGTCCATACGTGCACTGTTCTGCGGCAATATAAAATTGATATAATTTCAGTTCAATCATGCTTAAGGAATTCCGAAATTAAGTGCATTACCCAGCAATGATCACGGTGTCACTGTAAAGGGTCAGATGGTTCAATATCTATCAAGTTTTATTAAGGAAGTCCAGACAGTACGTAAGCAGCGAATTTGATGTATGATTATCGTTGAAAGATCTCTTTTGAAACCATTATACAATGATTTGCGTCAAATTAACGACAAAGAAATAGTCGGATTTTAAATTGGTAAATAGGTAAATGAATGGCAATTATTAAAATTTCATCGATCAATTGGTCATTATATTCAAAATCCAGATCATCGTTTACATTAATTATTGACGTAGCGGTTTTCGTCGGTGCAAAAACGTTTCGTTCCAGCGATACAATCTGATAATTTCTTAACCTTTTGCGTATATTGGCTGAACATGGGTGAACAAGTTAAGTAAGTCTATGTAGGTGATGATATCTTGGTCCTGACATTTTGTTTTCTGCATTCCATATAAAAAGTTAAGCTTCATGTAATATATGTATACACGCCAGTTATGGATCGTGTAGGGCATACCCGTATTTCTCAGTCAATATGTTGAAATTTGATATAAAAAGGGATATAGTTCCTTTTCCATTGATTGGGTTTTGAATAACTACTATGGCGACAATGCCAGCAGCGACAAAAACATCGAGCTAAAAAATGAAGCCTAAACTTAGAAGTAGCATATTGCATTACCGATCATTATCCTTCACTAATTGAAAGTTCTTGTGCCAATTACAGTTCACAAATTTACACTTAAACGTTGGTTGAAGAGATATCGACCGTGTTAAATTGTTCAATAGTGTTTGCTAAAATTTAAAGTAATACAAAACGTGCATGCATACTTTACTCACTGAAAAAGATAACTCTCCGTTCTTATTCTTATAAAATGCGCACAGAATAACTTCTCTCCATAGCATGGTTTAACCATAAGTATGTAAATATAACATTATAATTTCAAGGATTACGCCTTTTGAATAATATCGAAAGATATGGAGTAGAAATTAAATCGTTAACGTAGACACAGGATAAAGAACATAAAAGGCTCAAGTAGATTGTAAATATAAAATGTTAGATATGCAATGGTAATAAAACCGTATATTATTTGTAATGCGTTGATCGTTTGACTTCTTTCAAAGCATTGGAATATTTAAGAGAACGGACAATACGTGGTGTATAATAGAATGCCGTTTTGTCAAAGAGAAATAGAAGGATTTTCAATGGTTTTGGAGAAAATGTTGTACCTCTCTCATTGTTCACGAAAGGGCCTGTGGTATCAGTGTTTAGGCCCCGAGTTATAACATGTGGTATCAGTGTGTTAGATTCTCAACATGTATGCGTTTGTGTTTGGAGCACAGTCAACACACCGAACCTTTGGCACCATGTCTTTGAAATCTCTAGAAATGTCCGACCTTCTATTTGACTCTCGTAATTAAAGTCTTTTAAAAGAGTAAATCAATCGTAATTATAATTATTACGGGTTTTGAACAACTGTCATGATTTGTAACTAGTCCAGCCAAGACTTTGGTTATGCGCTTTAACAATACTGTCAGGATATTTAAGACTCATTTAAAACAAGGATAAGATAATACATGTACACATTAACATGCACGTTCTTCTGATACAGTTAGAGCATGTTTTTTGTTATATGACGGAGGGGAGACAACGAGTTGTTGGACACGACAGTAAGAATGAGAGATATCTGCATATTTGCTGGAAAATGCAGAAGGAGGAACTAACTGTATTTTGTTGCACGAAGCAGGAGTGATGGATTACTGAAAGCTAGAACACAAACAGAAAGAGGAAATCATGGTATTTTGTTTTGCAAGGCTTCCGTAGGACTAAACTGCCTGTTGTTACACAAAGCAGAAGGGAGGAATAACTGAATTTTGTTGTACTTGGCTGGACTGGACGCTATAACAGGATACTGCTCAATTTCATGTGGTTGCAAAAGGCAATTTGGAACACAAATGCATGTTGTTGAAAGTGCAGAAGAAGCTAATCTTTGAAGTAAATGCAGAAGTAGCTTAACGTAGAAGTACATGTACAAGTAGTTACACGTAGAAGTACATGTACAAGTAGTTACACGTTGAAGTACATGTACAAGTAGCTAAACGTTGAAGTACATGCACAAGTAGCTAAACGTTGAAGTACATGTACAAGAAGCTAAACGTTGAAGTACATGTACAAGTAGCTAAACGTTGAAGTACATGCACAAGTAGCTAGACGTTGAAGTACATGTACAAGTAGCTAAACGTTGAAGTATATGTACAAGTAGCTATACGTTGATGTACTTGCAGAAATAGCTATACGTTAAAGTACGTGTACAAGTAGCTAAACGTTCAAGTACATGTACAAGTAGCTAAACGTTAAAGAACATGTACAAGTAGCTAAACGTTGATGTACTTGCAGAAATAGCTAAACGTTGAAGTATATGTACAAGTAGCTAAACGTTGAAGTACATGTACAAGTAGCTAAACGTTAAAGTACATGTACAAGTAGCTAAACGTTGAAGTACATGTAAAAGTAGCTAAACGTTAAAGTACATGTACAAGTAGCTAAACGTTGATGTACATGCAGAAATAGCTAAACGTTAAAGTACATGTACAAGTAGCTAAACGTTGAAGTACATGTACAAGTAGCTAAACGTTGAAGTACATGTACAAGTAGCTAAACGTTGATGTACATGCAGAAATAGCTAAACGTTAAAGTACATGTACAAGTAGCTAAACGTTGAAGTACATGTACAAGTAGCTAAAGGTTAAAGTACATGTACAAGTAGCTAAACGTTGAAGTACATGTACAAATAGCTATACGTTGAAGTACATATACAAGTAGCTAAACGTTGAAGTACATGTACAAGTAGCTAAAGGCTGAAGTACATGCGCATGTAGCTAAACGTTGAAGTACATGTACAAATAGTTTAACGTTGAAACAAATGCACAAGTAGCTAAACGTTAAAGTACATGTACAAGTAGATACACGTAGAAGTTCATGTACAAGTAGTTACACGTATAAGTACATGTACAAGTAGTTACACGTAGAAGTACATGTACAAGTAGTTACACGTAGAAGTACATGTACAATTAGCTAAACGTTGAAGTACATGCAGATGTTGCTAGACGTTATGAAGCGCGCAACCCGAATACGCACCACTTTAACATGTTCGGTCCCCTTTTTTATGTTGCACTCACCCCGGATACATCCAACTTTAATGCTTGCAGTCTCCTTGTTCCCTATTTATCATATCCCCGAATCACCCATCTTAACACGTACCGTCCTCTTGTTTTCTATGGATTATACCCCCGATACAACACACCTTAACACGTGCCGTCCCCTTGTTTTCTATTAAGCGCGCAGCCAGAATACGCACCCCTTTAAAACGTTCGGCCCCCTTGAATTTTATGTCGCACGCACCCCGGATACAGCCCACTTTAACACGTACAGTCCCCTTTCGTTTCTATGTTTCACACCTCCAATGCTCACCACCGACCACTCACTTAGGCCACGATTGTCGGCCTTAGAATGATCTTCAGACTCAGTGATTTCTTTTCATTAAAAAGGTTTTTTTTGTTTTGTTTTCTTGTATTTTTGTTTTGTATTTTTGTTGTTGTTTTGTTCGGTGGGGGATCGTGGGGGAAACGGCTATTTACCATTAAGACGTTTAGGGGTGGACACATACGGGTATATTCAAGATAGCGGTTTAAAAATGCAGTCGAAACTGATAGCTATGACACAAACATGTTACTTAATATATACTCATTGGATTAAAGCATTTATGCATTTCAAATAAAGTAAAACTTGAACTTAACCATTAGTTAGTAATGATATGCAAGCGTCATTGAAATATGGCTGGGAGAGCATTTATTGTTCGCGGAGCATAAACAATATCAAATGGATTACTTGGGAAGAGCCAGTAAGTTCAGCATTGCTTATTTTGGGGCATAAATTAAAGATTTTAAATTGAGCATTTACTAATTAATTGAAAAGTAAAAATAGGTTCAAGCATATTCTTTACATAAAAGCACATGTGTATAGTGCTTGATTCATAACGTACACAAACAGCCATTTCCCCCCTTAATCATTAATCATTAATCATTAACTATGATTATTTACAAATGCTGTAGTGGTTAAGGTCATCAACGCAAAAAAATGAAATTTGTTTTCAAATCTGTGCACATGGTCCGAGCTTCGTACGTGTAGCTTCAAAAATAAGAAGGTAGATCAAAATCTCACAGAAAAGATCATCCAAGAAAACAACATTGAAATGTATTTGCAAAACTGCACGCAATGTCTCAATAACAAAATGTCAAAAGATAACAGTCTTTATCATCCTAGCACAACATTAATATTTGTGTTCTAAATTGGATACATGGTCTATTGCATTGCTTATGCTTCAGAAACAAGTACATCAAAAATAGTGGAACCAGCTTTGACCCTGGGGATAATATTTAAACAAAATTGGTAGAGGGCAATCGTATGATGCCACATAACAAATATCAAAGGTCTTGGCCACTTCCTTAAGGAAAAGAAGATTTTCTTATACAAGTCTATGAAACTGATGAACTCCAGGGCGTTGCCAGTTTTGACCCCAGGGACAATCTTTTCAAAAACTTGGTGATTGACAACTGTTTAATGCTACATACAAAATATCAAAAGTGTTGGCCTAGCGGTTTCGATAAGAATATTTTCAAACATTTCTTACATAAGCTGAAAGGAAAATTGTGACCACTGGGGCGGGCCCAATTTTGACCCCAGGGGCACAATCGGAACAGACTAGAGGCTACATAAAAATATCATTTAATATGGGCCCAGGGGAATAGTTTGAATAACGGAAGAATACCACTATGCAATGTAACACAATATATGAGCTCTCGCCCTGAAGGATTTTGTCATGAAGAGTTTTAAAGTTTTTCTTTTCGGTTACATGGAAAACAAAGTTCTGCATGGAGTTCATTAATTTGTATAATTTTCAAAAAGAGCACCATCCAAGGAACTTTGATATTAGTTGTTGACGCACGTCGGACGGACGGATGACGGACGCCGGGAGTTGGGCGAAAGGACAAAGCTCAGTCTGAATACTACTAGCTACGTGCTCAGATGATCTAAACCATTAATAGCAAACCTGTTAAAGTTCTAAATCTAAGAAAGGTTATAAAAGTTATGGGCATTTTCAAGCGTGTATTATGTCGTACGATAATTATCTAATCAAAATGTATTCTTAACATGTTTTTAACAAAATAATTTGAATGACGATTACTCACCTACTTGTATTTTCAATTCCAATTACTTTGATTCAATGGCGTGCTTTCATCCAACTGAAAAATAGATTAATGACACTTAAATACTGATCCAAAGTCCATAAACGTCTGTAAGAAAATACATTATTGACACAAGTTTGACCGATATAAAAGTCTTTTGTATATGATAATTATAGTTTTAAAAGACCAAACCAACCAAACAAATATATAATTGCATTCTCGAGGCGGTCAATGCTACCCAATTTATTGTAGAAAAAAAGACATGTCTTGTAACCTCGAATTTTTTAGGAGAAAAGAAAAAAATACACCAGTTGAGATTTATATTTATTATCTAAATTTGATAAAGCATCTGCTAATAGTCTGTTTCAATCAACATCCAGGCCCAAAGTTAAAACAATCTGACACATTTCAAACCTAAGACATTATTTTTATGAATAATGTAATTCATGTTTCCGGCTTCAAAAAGTATAGCAAAAACAGTAGGAGAAAATAAAGTTCATGTAGTGTAATGTGTTGATATTTCTTTTATTCGTTGCGTTTATACGTCACTAACAGCGCTGCACGAGTCGACGAACCATAATATATCTTCAATACAACTCTATACAATACATCTCAGTCATACGGTGAAATATGCATTGCACTAGATGGATAGGTTATACAAATAATTAAGAAGAATCATGATATTGATGTAAGCGACATGTACCAAGGTTGTGTTTCTTCGTCAGGATATAACTATTCTTATTTACTCATATGAACAAGCTATCAAGAGCTCAAAGTGTTATAAAGAGGACTATATATATCTAGGGATTCAAAGGTACTGTTGTTTAAACGCTATCTTATTTCTCTTGAACCAAAATTATGGAAAATAATATATTGATCACTTAGAGGTCACTGACCAAAACAAACATGGCGTCCCGCTCGTATTCCTGATGGAATATGAACTATTCGGTTCGAGAAAACCCGAGAAGCATGAATGGATCGGTCATACAGAACTGTTCAAAGCCATTGCAACAAAGATTGAATCTACCCACATAAAAGGTTTACAGAGAATTCGCAACATGTGGCGTTTATATCTTGATAATTTAGATGACAAGGTGAAGTTAATGGCAGATGGGGTTCCTTTTAGGGGTAAACAGTTACGCGTGCTAGCTACAAACCCGGGTAGATTAGACGGGGAAATCACTGTACGTGTACGAGTAAAGAACATTCCACTGTCTGCCGATGATGGAATCATTACAAGAAGCCTTACGCTGCGTAACGCTGAGGTTATACAAATTATCCGCGAAAAATTGCGAATTGACGGCCGTTTAACAAATTGTGAAACAGGCGATAGGTTATTCATAGTAAAAGCCTCCTCCCTCAAGGAACCCCTACCAAATTTCATGTATTTCGGCCAATTTGTAGGTCGGGTCATCCACTATGTCCAAAATAAGACTGGCAACCAGCTAGAGCTAAAGTGCACAAAATGTCTTCAAACAGGGCACAAATTCAAAGAGTGTGTCAATGAGTGGGTTTGCTCCAAATGCAATCAATCTGGACATAAGCAAAACGAGTGTCAATATGAATCAGCGACCGAATCCGACGGCGAAAGTTCCGAGGACGAATCATCAGTTTCGTCAGATGAAACAACAGTATGTTCCTCTCCAACGCGAAAGCAAAGCTCTCCGAAAAAGCAAGCTGCTAAACGTCGGGTAGCCAGTCTAAACAGAACATCTTCCTCGAGAACTCCGAGCGCAGGTCAGCAGAAAATAGAACAGTTTGTAACGATGTCAAATACTAGTAACATGAATGACACTCCCAATAAAGGCAAACAAGGACTTGCTCCAGAACGTTCTCCCCCCACTCCTACGGAGGTTATTCACGATCAAGAGACAAGAAGAGAAAAGAAGACCAAGAAGAAGAAAAAATAGTGTGTTTTAATATATATATATATATATATATATATATTTATTTATTTATTTTTTAACAAAAGTTATGTTCATCATATACAACAAATTATGTGATGTTCATTTGTCTCTTTGTAATAAAAACAGACATAAAGAATAGTAAAGACCACATAACAGTAATAAATATAAAAATATATATGTATATGTATTTGTATATGCGTATGTATATGTACATATATATTTGTATGTATGTGCGTGTATATATATATATGTATATAAGTACATGCCTATATATGTATAGATATTAGTACATAGGAAAAAATATAAAAAACCCATGCGTTTATCTTTATTATGCATCTATATCAAAATGTTTATATTAAATGAAGAATATGGGCATTCCATATATATCAATGTAAAATATTGCACAAAGATTATTTTTTTAAATGTATAAGGCATTTTGCATAGGTAAATTTAAATAATATAAAATATTGCAACAAGTTTATATATTGCACTATACGAACTTGTCTTGTTTTGTTGTAGTTTTTTTAATTACAAAACTTGACCGACAAACAAACTTAATTTGTTTGGCCTTACGTTTGTCCAATATCTGTACCGATTTTTCACTCAGGTGGCAAGTACTATATTGAACCCAGTTCTAACTGACATTAAATTTGACGATACTTAAAACCTTTTAGCACTGAATGCAAAGTTCATCGTTATTTATACTAAATATTGCAATACATTCATACTAAACTCTGTTTTGTACAAACAAACCATTATACATATCTTGTTTTGACCGTATTACTGTTAAACCGAATTGTTTACCTTTTGATAGAAATCTAGATACGAAACGATACCTCTTAACAAATTGTACTTTGTATATTTTTCTTATTTCAGGAATTGCAATGCACATATCAATATTTTTATATCAAAATACTGACTGGTTTTGCTATGTCTATCCTATTGATGTTACACCTGATTGTTTATCTTTTGACAGAAATCTAGATTCACATTTCTATACATATTTAATTTACTTCATTCGAAGTTCATTTTTCAACTGTGTACTAGGAATTGAATATGATGGTTCCTTTCGCAATTCTTAACTTTTGCCTTTCGTATTAAGGTTGCTTCTCTAAAGGACTTAACCAACGTTATGATTTAGATATCCGTCAGAATCCTTACTAAACGTCAGAAATAAGTAACAACGTAATCAATTGTTAAATATCAATTAGCTTTAAAATGCAACATCATATAATTCACTTTATATCGCTTAACGTTCAAGGTTTAAGAGATAGAAATAAACGTGCACGTGTAATTCAATGGCTTAATAATCAAAAGGCAGATGTTGCCTTTTACAAGAAACTCATTTACTGACAATACAGACCATCATATAAGGGACGAATTTAATAATTGACGATTAGTAAATAGTTACGGGGAATCAAACAATAAAGGATGTTCTACTTTAATAAAATATGACCTCCAGTGCAATATATTAGACCAAATTTGTGATTGTAATGGTAGATACATCTTATTAAATCTTAAAATACTTGAAAATACATATACACTAGTAAATCTGTTTTCGCCGAACAAGAAAAAAGAAAGAAACGACTTTTACTTAACTTATCAAATGTTATTTTGGAGAAATGCTTAGGGATTAAAATAATCGGCGGCGATCATAACGATACGTTAAACATAAATGACAGAATAACCAAATCACAACAATCAGATGTTGTAACTGTTAAGAACTTAACACGCCTTATCAAAACTCATAAATTGTGTGATATTTGGAAAGTCCTCAATTCAAATAAATGTCAGTTTACTTGGCGACGTAAGAATGAGACAGAAAAAAGCAGAATTGACTATTGGCTTATCGACCACAACTTCACTCCTCAAGTATTTTCAACAGACATCAGACCCGCAATAATACAAACAACAGATCACATGGCCATTTCACTAAAATTTAAATTACCTAATACACGTGGTCCTGGCTATTGGAAATTCAATAACTCTCTTCTCGAAAACAAAGAATACAAAGCCAAAATTAAAAATATTCTTAATCAGCAAATTCAATCGAATGTTAACCCTCAAGCAAAATGGGAATTTTGTAAAATAGAAATTAGAAATCAAACAATCCAATTTTGTAAACGTCTTTCAAGACAAAAGCATAATCATCTGACTAAATAAGAAAAAGAACTTAAACTATTGTACGAGGATAACGATAAAGAACGACATGAAGCAACTAGCATACAAATTAACATGATCGAATCAGAAATAAATGATATATATAAAAGTAAGGCGACCTGTGCTCAAATACGCTCAAAAATAGACTTTATTTAGAAAGGCGAAACAAATTCTAAATATTTCCTTAATCTAGAGAAATCACGTCAAAGCAGAAAAGTTATTAATTCAATACTTGTTGATGGAGACAGAGTCTTTGAAACAAAACAAATATTAGATGCAGAAGTTAATTTCTATACGGATTTGTACACCACAAAATATAAAGACAACGTGGAATATACTCAATATATAACCGATGTTAACATACCTATCACTTTGGAACCAAATTTATCTGATAAATGCGAAGGCAAAATAACTCACGAAGAAACGACTGCAGCGCTCAATGAAATGAAACTGAATAATAGTCCTGGACTTGATGGTCTGACAGTTGAATTTTATTAAGCCTTTTGGTCTATAATTGGAAATCTTGTCATTAATTCTTTTAACGAAAGCTATGAAAAAGGCGAATTATCTTTTACTCAAAAACAAGGAGTTTTTTCGCTATTGTATAAAAAGGGTGATCCCGAAAACCTTGAAAATTGGCGTCCAATATCCCTTTTAAATATCGACTATAAACTAGCGGCAAAGATTTTAGCAAAACGCATGCAATTAGTCCTACCGAAGATTATAAGTTTTGATCAGCAAGGTTATATCAAGAACAGAAATATAGGTTTCAATAGACGACTTATAGATGACGTCATAGATTATACTGATCTTTATAACAAAGAGGTTGCGATTCTATTTTTAGACTTCAAAAAAGCCTTTGACACAGTAGAATGGCCTTTTATGGTCGACATATTGAAAAAATTCGGCTTTAAGAACTCGTTTATAAGATGGGTTAAGACTCTTTATTGCAATATTACGTCCAAAATAGTAAACAATGGATGGATATCAGACTCATTCTATTTACAACGTGGCGTTCGACAAGGCTGCCCTCTTTCTGCTCTTCTTTTTATTATAGTTATTGAAGTTTTATTAATTAAACTGAAACAATGCGAAACATATGAAGGTATAAAAGTAAAATAAAACACCATTAAAGTTACCCAACTAGCAGACGATACTACTTTATTTCTTAAAAACCATATAGAAATACCTATTGTTTTAGAATTAATTGATACCTTTGGAAAACAATCGGGTCTTAAACTTAACAAGATGAAAACGTTAGGTCTCTGGATAGGCAAATCGAAAACTCAACCCGTCACTATGTTACATGGTGTACAATTTACTACAAAACATATTAAATCTCTTGGCGTCTACTTTGGAAATAATAAAAATGAATGTGTAAACCTAAGTTGGACCGACAAAATCGAAAAGTGTAAGCAGCAAATTAACACTTGGAGTAAACGAAAACTTACATACTTTGGAAAAATAACGGTCATAAAAACCTTACTTTTTCCCAAGCTTGTTTACTTAGCTCAAAATATTGTAACTCCCGATAATATTTCTAAGATAATTAATTCAATGATCTTCGAGTTTTTCTGGAACGGAAAAAAAGATAAAATCAAACGTAAGACAGTTATTGGTAACAAGCTTGAAGGTGGTCTAGATATTCCAGATTTCATGTTATTTTCTAAAGCCATGAAAATAAAATGGGTAACCCACCTTATCAGTACAACTAGCGCAAGCTGGAAAACAATACCATCTCTTATGTTTGACCAATTCGGCAAGAACTTCCTAATTTTCTACATGAACATTGACTTTATCAAGTCCTTACAACCACTTACAAACAAATTGAGCCTTTTCTTATAAAGACTTACTGTCAATATGGATCCACTTTTCACAAATGTCTGTTCATCAAGACAAAATGTCTAACACATTTTATAATATTAGGAAGGAAATAATCTGGGGTAATGAATTCATAAAATATAATTACAAAAGTCTCTTCTTCAAAACCTGGATTGATTCAGATTTGTTTTTCATTAATGACATAATTTCAAACAGCGGTGACATAGAAACACATTTAATTTTGAATAAACTTAAAAACAAAACAAACTGGATGGCAGAAATTTATACGTTAAAAAATTATTTACTAGCTAACTGGAAAAAATATTGTTGAATCAAATGAATCATTAAATACTAGAGTTAACACACAGCTAGAAATAAAGATTCAAAATAAACCTCTAACCGAAATGACAAATAAAGAAATTTACCAGCTTTTTATCAGGCAAGTTTTTGAAAAACCGTCCATTCATGGTTACTGGAATCGCAGTCTTCGAGAAAAAGTAGAATGGAATTCATGGTATTATATAAATCATAAATGTATTGTTGACAATAAAGTTAAACAGTTCAAAATTCAACTGTTACATAATCTTGTGGCAACTAACCTGAATTTATTCACGTGGAAATTGAGAGACTGTCCTTTATGCATATATTGCCATGAAGTAGAAGATTATGAACATTTTTTTATACAGTGTTCTACTTTATCAACTTTTTGGAACACCATAAATTCTTTGTTTAAAAAATGTGGTATAAACAAACATCTCAACAACATAAAATACATCTTGGATATAAGATATACCAAAAAGAATATAATTGCGTCAATATTGTATTGAGCCAAATCTGCTACTGTATTTATAAAGCATACTTCAACAGTGATAGGAGAGCAAAACACATTGTTATTTTGAATCATTTATTTTATGATTTGCTTACTTTACAGACGTTCTGAAAGAAAACAAATGTGAATGTTTGTTTTCTGAATGAGTTTATTAACAATACTAAACACATTATCTAGCAATATATTGAAGATGTGTATATTAATGACAGTTCTATGTATCATGTTATATGTATAGCTGTACGATTGTGTATTCGTCTAAAGAAATAAACGGACTGTGAGTAATTGCAGTTCCAAAGAGAAAAAAAGAAGAATCATGTTGATGGTTTGATTTTCAGTAATTTGAGTCTATTATAAAGGCTTGTAATGTATTATTTATTAGGTTTATATTTCTGATCTTGTAATTATCGATAAGTATTGAGAACAGTTAAGTTATTGCAAAACCAGTGTAATCCCAAAAGAAGACTCGGGTTTCAAAACGACTCGTATTTCACTGACATTGAAAAGCGGTAATCAAATCATTTATCGGTAAGGCTATTTTGATGCGTGAGTTATTTGTTTGAGGTTTTTGTAGTTGTGTATGAAACGTTTATACATTTCTGTCTCTAATTCATTGTCATTAAGGCCCTTGTCTTGTGTCTCTGAACAAAGTAAAGTTATAACTGTGCTCGTCTCTGTAATTTCCATTGTATATGTGCGAGTAAACACCGCAAGGTACACAGCATAGTAAGAAATCATTTGCATCTGTATGGCAGTAATCTCGAAAATGGGATAACATAGTTACAAAGGACAGGCGTTTTGTATCGAAAATTTTGCGGATGATTAGTATTTTAATATTGTGCTGTCATCGTTGCGGGGTGCTGCCTTTAAAGCAAAACATGATGAAGTAGATGACTAGGAAAGGAAAAGCCCAATGCATTTTCCCTGCTTTGTTGTGCCTCAGAATAAATACATTAATCGAGAGGATGTCCACTATCCTCGGTACATTGGCTGAATGACGCCGATTCAGTAAGTGTCACTTGTAAACATTTTGTGATTTGGTCATTAAAGAGATTTAAAGTGTTTCCTTTCAGTTTCGTGCCAACCAATGTTTTGCATGGAATTTATTTATTTGTATAATTTTAAAAAAAGAACACCATCCAAAGATAAGTGAAGTTTAAACTAAATTGGCCAGATGGTCTAGGAGGTGATGACGTTAGTTGTTGACGAACGATGGACGGACGGACGACGGACGCTGGGCGTTGGGCGATAGGAAAAGCTCAGACTGAACACTACTAGCTACGTGCTCAGGTGAGCTAAAAACCTATTTAACCTGGTCTCTAATCAAGGTGTTTTGTTTAATTGTTTTTTTTATTTGAATGGTTTTATAGACAACCATTAACATTCTTAAATACACAATAAGGATTTTTCTGACTTCAAAATAATATTTGAATGATATGAGATATATCATTTAAGTAAGGTGGCATATTATAACTTAAATAAGTTACGCGAATCTTATTACTTTAACCAGTTAGTATGTAACTTATTGAGTGGAATTCACAAACCATAACTAGATTAAATGTTAGCGCCTGAATCTGGAATGCATTTATAGCTAAGTGGTAACACGAATATTACGTTCAACAGTTAGTATGTAACTTATTAAGTGGACTTTACAAACCATAACTAGATAGGCAGTTACTGCTAGAACCCCAAAGTGCATTTATATCTGTGGTATATATATAGGTGGTAACATGAATGTTAACACGTTAACCAGTTAGTATTACATGGACTTCACAAACCACATATAACCTGTTAATGTTTTACATCTAAAAAGGTAACAGGTTGCACTTCTGGGCACTTCCAAGACTGTATTTAGTCTTATTATAATCATCTTACCTAAGAATTAACGCGAATATTAACTAGATAGCTAGATAATTATCGCCAAAATTAAGTGGTTAAACCGAAACAACTCGCTAACGTTAACAAGCTATCTTAAGGCAGGTATATGCCACTATACATAAGGATGGTGTATTAAGTCAAGTATCTAAACAATATGGGTTCAAGTTCACAAGTAAAAATCTAGTATCAGTCTAAATTTACTGCATGTGAACGAAACCTACAATGAGACATGATTACGTAAAAATAAACGCTGTGCACTTGCTTATCCCATATATATGTTTCTTCTACTAACAGCAGAAATAAATACAGTCTCGCGCGGTATTCACTGATGTTTGTAAACCAGATGTGTTTGAACCGAAGCTACAAGTTCGAGGGTTTATCCATTCTAGTACCAGGAGTGGTATTTATTAGCCACCTTAGGTTAACGTTATGCTCCTACATTATTAACTTCATTCTGTATAAGAGAGTTATTACTTGCACATTATCCGATTTGCAACATGGTTCTTAGAATTAAGAATAATACTAAATAGCACCTCGGGTGGATTGGATATAAGATACAAGTAGCTAAACGTTGAAGTACATGTACAAGTAGCTAAACGTTGAAGTATATGTACAAGTAGCTAAACGTTGAAGTACATGTACAAGTAGCTAAACGTTGAAGTATATGTACAAGTAGCTAAACGTTGAAGTACATGTACAAGTAGCTAAACGTTGAAGTACATGTACACGTAGCTAAAGTTGAAGTACATGTACAAGTAGCTAAACGTTGAAGTGTATGCACAAATAGCTAAACGTTGAAGTCTATGCACAAGCAGCTAAACATTGAAGTATACGCACAAGTAGCTAAACGTTGAAGTATATGCACAAGTAGCTAAATGTTCAAGTACATGTACAAGTAGCTAAACATTGAAGTATATGCACAAGTAGTTACACGTAGAAGTACATGTACAAGTAGTTACACGTAGAAGTACATGTACAAGTAGTTACACGTAGAAGTACATGTACAAGTAGTTACACGTAGAAGTACATGTACAAGTAGTTACACGTAGAAGTACATGTACAAGTAGTTACACGTAGAAGTACATGTACAAGTAGTTACACGTAGAAGTACATGTACAAGTAGTTACACGTAGAAGTACATGCACAAGTAGCTAAACGTTCAAGTACATGCACAAGTAGCTAAACGTTCAAGTACATGTACAAGTAGCTAAACTTTGAAGTATATGCACAAGTAGCTAACCGTTCAAGTACATGTACAAGTAGCTAAACGTTAAAGTATATGCACAAGTATCTAAACGTTCAAGTACATGTACAAGTAGCTAAACATTGAAGTATATGCACATATAGCTTAACGTTCAAGTACATGTACAAGTAGCTAAACATTGAAGTATATGTACAAGTAGCTAAACGTTGACGTACATGTACAAGCAGCTAATCGTTGATGTACATGTACAAGCAGCTAATCGTAGAAGTACATGTACAAGTAGTTACACGTAGAAGTACATGTACAAGTAGTTACACGTAGAAGTACATGTACAAGTAGTTACACGTAGAAGTACATGTACAAGTAGTTACACGTAGAAGTACATGTACAAGTAGTTACAAGTTTGATCGATATAAAAGTCTTTTGTATGTAATAATTATGAGTTTTATAAGACGAAACCAACTTCAAATATATAATTATATTCTCGAGGCGACCAATGCTACCAAATATATTGTAGAATAAAGACCTGTTTTGTAACGACGAAACCAACTTCAAATATATAATTGCATTCTCGAGGCTATCAATGCTACCCAATATATTGTAAAAAAGACCTGTTTTGTAACCTCGTATTTTTTTTCAGGAGAAAAGAAAAAAATACACCAGTCGAGATTTGTATTTATTATTTAAATTTGATAAAACATCTATTAATAGTCTGTTTTAATCAACATCCAGGCCTAATGTTAAAACAATCTTATACATTTCAAACCTAAGACATCATTTTTGTGTTTTATGAATCATGTAATTCATGTTTCCGGCTCCTAAAATTATAGCAAACACTGTAGGAGAAAAGAAAGTTCATGTAGAGTAATGTGTTGATATTTCTTATCATTATCGTTGTATTTATACGTCACTAACAGCGCTTCACGAGTCGACGAACCATAATATATCATCAATACAACTCTATACAATACATCTCAGTCATTAGGTGAAATATGCATTGCGCTAGATGGAAGGGTTATACAAATACTTAAGAAGTGTTACTTTATGTTGATGGTTTGATTTTCAGTAATTTGATAGTCGAGAGTAAACGGAGTCTATAATAAAGGCTTGTTATGTATTATTTATTAGGTGTATATTTCTGATCTTGTAATTATTGATAATCATTGAAACAATTTTAGGTTATTGCAAAACAGGTGTAATTCCCAAGAAGATTCGGGATTCAAAACGATTCGTCTTTCACTGACATTGAAAAGCGGTATCATTTATCGGTAAGGCTATTTTGATGCGCGAGTTATTTGTTTAAGGTTTTTGTAGTTGTGTATGAAATGTTTATACGTTCGTGTCTCTAATTAATTGTCGTTAAGGCCCTTGTCTTGTGTCTCTGAACATGGAATAGTTTTGAATTAACTGTGCTCGACTCTGTAGTTTCAATTGTATATGTGCGAGTGAACACCGCGTGGTACACAGCATAGTAAGAGATCATTTACATCTGTATGGCAGTAATCTCGAGAAGAGATATATAACATAGTTACAAAGGACAGGCGTTTTGTATCGAAAAGTTTTCGGATGTTAAATATTTTAATATGGTGATGTATTTGTTGCAGCATGCTGCCATTAAGGCAAACATGATGAAGTAGATGACTAGGAAAGCAAAAGTCCTCTGCATTATCCCTGCTTTGTTGCGCCTGAGAATGAATACAATAATCGAGAGGATGTCCGCTATCCTCGGTACGGTTGTTGAATGACGCCGATTCAGTAAGTGTCACTTGTGAACAATTTGTGATTTGGTCATAAAAAGAGATTTATTTGTTTTCATTTCAGTTACGTGCCAACCAATGTTCTGCATGGAATTTATATATTTGTATAATTTTAAAAAATAGTTTGATCTAAATTGGCCAGATAGTTTTTGTGGTGATGACGTTAGTTGTTGACGAAGACGGACGACGAACGACACACGCTAGGCGTTGGGCGAAAGGAAAAGTTCAGTTTGACCACTACTAGCTACGTGCTCAGGTGAGCTTAAAACCTTAATAACCTGGTTTCTAAACAAGATGCTTTATTTCATTTTTTAATTGTTATTTATTTGTATGGTTTTATAGACAACCATAAATATTTCAAAATCCACAATAAGGATTATTTCTGACTTCAAAATAATATGTTAATGATATAAGATACATCATTTAAGTATGGTGGCATATTATAACTTAATAAGTAACACGAATCTTATTGCATTAACCAGGTGGTATGTAACTTACATAGTGGAATTCGCAAACCATAACTAAATAACATGTTAGCGCCTGCATCTGGAATGCATTTATAGTTAAGTGGTATTATACAGTTAGTATTTTACTTCACAAACCATTACTAGATAACCTGTTAATGTTGTACATCTAAAAAAGTAAAAGGCGGCACTTCTGGGCACTTCCAAGCCTGTTTTAGTCTTATGATAATCATCTTACCAAAAAATTAACACGAATATGAACTCGATAGCTAGATAATTATCGCGAAAATATAGTGGTTAACTCGAAACAATTATAGGTAGGTATATGCCACGACACATAAGGATGCTGTTTTTAGCCAAGTATCTAAGCAATATGGCTTGAAGTTCACAAATAAAAAAGCTTGTATCAGTCTAAATGTACTGCATATGAAAGGAATCTACAATGAGACATGATAACGTTAAAATAAGCGCTGTGCACTTTTTTATCCCAAATAAATGTTCCTTTTACTAACAGCAGAGACTAATACATGCACAAAAACATAAAATAGATAAATTATAAATAACATACATACCTTAATCACAAAAAAGATAGCTTAAATCACATATTTGAGATATATATTTCCATTAATGTGAACTTAAACTTCAAATAACATACGTCTTACTTTTCTTAACAAATACTGTGCTTTAGCGTGGCACAGCAGTGTTAACCTGGTATCCAAGGTGTGAATAATAGAATTGCGAACAGAGCGTGTAAAGGAAGTGTCAAGTTTCGCTCACATTCAAGATTATGGTGAAAATAAAAGAGTGCCTCTTTGATATAAAATGTTAAAAGTCCAAATATAGATTGTTTGTATAGTTTAATGATTTAAACAGTATTCTTGACAACAGCAATTATCCCTATTTGTTGAAATGTAGTCACTTATTATCGGACGGTGGAACTATCATATGAAATCACATATACTGATCGTTTTCCTACGTGCATAAAACTGTACTGTGTCTGGGGGATGTTCTTTCCTCTCCCTTTAAAACACAAGTGTTACCTACTGCATACACACAGTGTTTAAATATAATGAATATCGAAATGTGGTTTTGCATAACACTCTACCAAAGTTGAACTTTGCGTTGTTTTTTTATTGAAGACTCGAGCGGTACTCGTATGTAGTTCGCGTTGCGCTGAACCTCAAGGCTGGCATTGTTTGTTACCTATACATGCCTTTAACAGTATTTGTATTCGTAGAAAAAAATGTTTCTAAAAGGGTGTGATGAAACCGACATGTATACAATTTGTATAGAAAGAGATCGTTATTTTGATTTTTAAGAAAATAAATACCAACCTTTAATATTCTGACTTTCCTTGAATTGAAAATAGTTTCCCAAATCCCCCAACCCCACTGAAAGACATGTTTATGTCATATTATTCCACGGAAAAATGATGCCTATCCTTATGCAGGAACAGGTTCAGAGCGAGGAGTGTACCAGTAGTTGTAAGTAGTTAAGGGCGAGCAGAGCCTACGCCACGTTGATGTCCAGTGTATGTTTGCTCGAACGGGAAGAATGGCGTGTTGTGTTGTGAATAAGTATTCCACGTAAAAGGTTTGTTTATGTATGTGGTAGCGGTGAGTATACTACATTGAGCCTTTAAGTATGTATTGGTAAGCTGAGGTTTGCAAATTTATAAGTGTAGTTAAATTTTGACGCACTTTGAGTATGCCACGTCAATAGGGTTTGTATAAGCGAGCGGTGAGTATGACACGTTGTGGGTGTGTGTTTGTGCGATCGGGTAATTTACCACGTAATTGGTGCGATTATTTATAGGCAATCGGTGAATGAGTATTCCAAATTGAGTTTTTTTTATGTTTATAACAACCGTGAAAATACTAAGATGAGGGTGTGTGTATGTACATAAGTGAGCGGAATATGCCATGTTTAGACGAGGTTATAAATGGGTAAGCGGTAATGAGTGAATACGTGTTCTACGTTGTGTATGTGTGTGTTTGTTAGTTTTGACAGACATACGTAATTGAGTTTGTGTATCAGTTATTTGTGTAGATGGCCTTAACGAGCATGTTTTTCTTAGCTAGCAAAACAACAACAATGATAAATAAATATTGTAGCTTACCATTACATGCGGATTGTGAAGTATTCATTATGGTATAGAACATTTTAATGGATCACACATTTCAACATCAGCTGTATATGGCTTAAATCATATTAATACATGTGCTTGTCATTCTTTAGTTGAATGTAAATTTGTATTCGGTCTCGAAATACTGCTGGTTTATGTTTCATTCGCAAACAGAAATCAAAGGGATAATATCATCAGCAAAGATATATGTTCAATAGTTGATTCCATTGCTATCAGCTTAATGCAAAGAAATATGTGAAAACAGTTTTGCTAAAAGGCCACATTGGAACAAATAATCACGTAGCTATATTTTTTTTTTTCAAATGTGACCACATACATATAACCATCAATCAATGTCCAAGTATTCATTATATATTATTAACTTGTATGCGAGAGCAGCACTTTAGTAACTCAACGACAGTTGTTTTTTTAAAGAACAATCTGTAAATTTTAAATGCAATATTTCACATATGTTCTTGTCAAAATAGATTCATACATTTACATCTATTTATTTTTGCCATCTATTGAAGCATTGATTATTAAAAAAGTGTTGTTTTTTCAAGTTCTGTGTGAAACTATAAATATTTATCATTTTCAAATAGTACAAAGACCTTTTCACTTAATATCACAGAAATATAAACTTGTAACTGAATTGTTTATTTTGAGTTTTAAACATGACGAACATATTTTGCAATTATAATTGTATATAATGACAATTACTTCAGGCATGGCACTACCATCGATTCGTTGGTTTACGACTCACCGGCCTAGATATTAATGATTGGCCCTAGAATTGTTAAAATTGTAATTGAGAAGAGTACTAGATACGCAAATAGATAAAATGCCTCTGTCGGTTTTTTACAACATGTCTGAACTTATTCAGGTCGATTTAAACTGAATTGAACTCAAATGAACGATGCTTCAAGGAGAATGTTTTGTTTGAAAAAGGATACACAAGGTGTTTTCCTTAACTGATGAATAGGAAATGAATAGAGTTGTTTTCTTTCTAGAAATGTCAACTGTAAATGTCTTGACAACTATTATGACACCTTATATGAGTTAGGACATGCTTTATATAGAATCGATATCGCAGAACATACACGATCTCAAAATGTGATTTTGCAGAACACAATACAAGAGTTTAGTTTTGCAGCTTTTCTGATGGAAAAGTCTACACTCAATTGAGTCCCGTACGCGGTACGCGATGTACTGAACCTCAAGAATGGCATTTTTTTGGTTCCTAGACTTGCCTTGTATAGTAATTTTTAACGTGATGAGATGAAGCCCACATGTATACCTTATGTATAAGAAAAAAGCGGTCTTTAAATTTTAAAGAACATAAATATCAACATTAAATATTCTGACCTTCTGCGACGTGAAGACAGTTTTTCTAGTCCCCCTACCCCACTGAAAGACATGTTAACGTCATATTATTCCACGGAACATGGAATATTTTAATGGTTACAGTTTTGAATTGATGAAGACTATTACCAATCAGGTTAAAAATTAAGGCGTTTTGGATTAAAATATTTTCGGTTATACGGTTAGCTGAGGGAGAGGAGTGTAACACGTGTATGGTGTGTGTATATTGTTTTGTGAGTGGGGAGTATTACACTAAGGGTGTGAGTAGTTAAGGGCGAGGAGTGTACCACGTTTATGGTGTGTGTTTATTGTTGCATGAGTGGGGAGTATTACACTCTGGGTGTGAGTAGTTAAGGGCGAGGAGTGTACCACGTGTATAGTGTGTGTATATTGTTGCATGAGTGGGGAGTATTACACTAAGGGTGTGAGTTGGTAAGGGCGAGGAGTGTTCCAAGTGTATGGTGTGTGTATATTGTTACATGAGTGGGGAGTATTACACTAAGTGTGTGAGTAGGTAATGGCGAGGAGTTTGCAACTTGTATGGTGTGTTTGTAGTGTTGCGTGAGTGGGGAGTATTAAACTAAGGGTGTGCGTAGGTAAGGGCGAGGAGTGTACCACGTGAATGGTATGTGTATACTGTTGCATGAGTGGGAAGTATTACACGTAGGGTGTGAGACGGTAAGAGCGAGGAGTGTGCAACTTGTATGGTGTGTGTGTATTGTTGCCCGTTTGGGAGTATTACATTAAGGGTGTGAGTAGTTAAGGGCGAAGAGTGTACCACGTGTATGGTGTGTGTATTGTTTTGTGAGTGGGGAGTATTACACTAAGGGTGTGAGTAGTTAAGGGCGAGGAGTGTGCAACTTATATGGTGTGTGTATATTGTTGTGTGAGTGGGGAGTATTACACTAAGGGTGTGAGTAGTTAAGGGCGAGGAGTGTACCACTTGTATGGTGTGTGTATATTGTTGTGTGAGTGAGGAGTATTACACTAAGGGTGCGAGAAGTTAAGTGCTAGGAGTGTGCCACTTGTATGGTGTGTGTGTATTGTTGTGTGAGAGGGGAGTATTGCACTAAGGGTGTGAGAAGTTACGGGCGAGGAGTGTACCACGTATATGGTGTGTGTGTATTGTTGCGTGAGTGGGGAGTATTATACTAAGAGTGTGAGTAATTAAGGGCGTGGAGTGAACCACGTGAATGGTGTGTGTGTATTGTTGTGTGAGTGGGGAGTATTACACTAAGGGTGTGAGTAGGTAAGGGCGAGGAGTGAACCACGTGTATGGTTTGTGTATATTTTTGTGTGAGTGGGAAGCATAACCATAAGGGTGTGAGTAGTTAAGGGTGAGGACTTTACCACTTGCATGATGTGTGTATATTGTTGTGTGAGTTGGGAGTATTATACTTAGGGTGTGAGTAGTTAAGGGAGTGGAGTTTACCACGTGTATGGTGTGTATGTATTGTTGTGTGAGTTGAGAGTATTACACTAAGGGTTTGAGGAGTGTACCACGTGTATGGTGTGTGTGTATTGTTGTGTGAGTGGGGAGTATTACACTAAGGGTGTGAGTAGTTAAGGGCGAGGAGTGTACCACGTGTATGATATGTGTATTGTTGTGTGAGTGGGGAGTATTACACTAAGGGTGTGAGTAGTTAAGGGCGAGGAGTGTACCACGTGTATGGTGTGTGTATTGTTTTGCGACTGGGGAGTATTACACTAAGGGTGTGAGTAGTCAAGGGCGAGGAGTGTACCAAGTATATGGTGTGTTTATATTGTTGCATGAGTGGGGAGTATTACACTTAGTGTTTGAGTAGTTAAGGGCGAGGACTTTACCACTTGTATATTGTGCGTATATTGTTGTGTGAGTGGGGAGTATTACACTTAGGGTGTGAATAGTAAAGGGCGAAGAATGTACCACGTGTATGGTGTGTGTATATTGTTTCGTGAGTGGGGAGTATCACAATAAGGGTGTGATTAGTTAAGGGCAAAGAATGTACCACGTGTATGGTATTTGTATATTTGTGTGGGAGTGGGGCGTAGTACACTAAGGGTGTGAGTAGGGCGAGCAGAGCGTGTAGTGTATGTTTGCTCGAACGGGAATCATGGCACGTTGTATTTTGAATGAGTATTCCACGTAAAGGTTTTGTTTATGTATGAGTACGCGGTGAGTATACCACTTTGAACATGTATGTATGTATTGGCAAGCTAGGGTTTGCAACTTTGTAAGTGTGGTTAAATTTGGGCACTCTTTGAGTATGCCACGTCAATAGGATTGTAAAATTTAGAGGGGAGTGTACCACGTTGTGGGTGTGAGTATGTTTATGCAATCGTGTAATTTGCCACCTAATTGGTGCGGTTATTCATAGGCAATCGGTAAATGTGTATTCTACTCTGAGGGTGTGTTTATGTTTGCAATAATGGGGAAAATACCACGATGAGGGTTCGTGAATGAAAATTCGCGAGCGGAATATACCCTTTTTTAAGACGCGTGTTAATATGAGTGAGCGGTAATAAGTGAAAACGTATTACAAGTTCGTGTGTGTGTGCGTGCGTGCGTGTGAGTGTGCGTGTTTGGGGTTATACGCATTACTGCCAGTGTTTTTATATATGTAATATCGAATTACGGCGAATGTATGTGCCTCGCTGTGGTAATGTATAGACGAGTGTGTGTGAACAAGCTTTCAGTATTTCTTGGTCAGATTTGTACGTATATTTTTCACTAAAAAAAAGAATTTTTAAACCGACTTATCGCTTGATTTTTTTTAAATATCTCATTTTAATGTTGCAAGATTCCAATTGATATATTTATATCGGAGATTTAGTCTTTAGTCTGACATAGTCTGACTATGAACAAACACAGAATAAAACAATTAACCTTAATATTACGTGAATTTCGCAATGTTTAGTATTTGCTGATCACGACTAATATATCCGATTATTTGATCTAAATTAATCTAAAACCATTACATGCAGAGTGTGAACTATTCATAAAGGTATTGAGCATTATCTAAATGATCAAACATTTCAATGTCAGTTGTAAAGGGTCTAAATCAGACATTTCAAGTGCTTGTCATTGTTCAGCGGATGTAAATTTGTACTGGGTTTCAAACTAATACTGGTTCATCTTTCATTCGCAAACAAACGTCAGACAGATTAGAATATAATCAAAGATATATATTTAATACTTGTTTGCATTGCCATATCCTTAATGCAAAGACGTATTTGAAAATAGTTTTGCTGAAATGTCACTGATGGTAATATTGTAAAATTAGCACTTTAGCAAATAAACGAGAGTGACGCTTTTTAAAAGAAGAATCTTGAAAATAGAATGCAAGCATATACATTTTCTTCAAAAATTAATTGATATGTTTATGTTTTATTCTATAATGCCATCTATTGAATCTTTAAGTGTTTGAAGTGCTGTTTTTGAATAGATTTGTTTTCGAGTTTTAAGGAAAAGTATATACATTTTATCTTCAAATAGTACAAATATATTTTCTCTTTATGTCATCGAAATTGATATTTGTTAGAAGAAGTGTTTATTTTTAGTTATAAACATGATGCATATGTTTTGCAATTATAATTTTATCAATTGACAATAACTCATGGCATAGCAATAACCGTTTGTCTACGATACGACGATCTAAATATAACTGACAGGCACTTAAATTGTTATTATTGTCACTGAGAGGGATAAAAATAATGCGAATACATAAAATGCCTATATCAGCTTTTTACCGCATATCTGACCTTATTAAGGCTTCATGTCGATTTAAACTAAATTGAACTTGAACGAACTTGCCTATGTTATATGAGGAAGCATACCATTTTTTACAAAAAATGTTGAATTTCAAAAGACTAGTGTCTCAAACTAAATGCAGACAACACAAAAATCAAAAACAATGAGTTAAGGATCCCAACAAATGCTTTGAAACCAAATCAAGAACGCATCTCAATACAACAGAAACTCTGTCATCACTGCACTTTTGAACAAGGATAATAATGAAATACGAAGTGAATGAGTGATAAACAGGGCTCATGATTAAAAGGTTTTGAGGCAGACTTCGTTTCGCACAATGAAAATAATTAGACGCCTATATATATAGTCGGAACAAATAACCAGGGTAATTACTTTAGGTAAGCTGCTTTCTGCTGAGCCCATAATACCCCAATTATGACATACTGCCAATGATACATTTATTGTGCTTGTCCCAAAATATGAAGGCATAGATAATTTATAATGGTTTTGCCTTATATCTCACTGTCAGTTATTCACTTATATGCTATCCAGGGTCTCACAACGAACTTAACTATGGTACTTTAGTAATAGTACGAACTTATATCTCACTGTCAGTTATTCACTTATTAGCTATCCAGGGTCTCACAACGAACTTAACTATGGTAGTTTTGTAATAGTACGACCTTATATCTCACTGTTAGCATTCACTCATTAAATATCTTATGTCTCATCGCAAACTAGGCTATGGTAATTTTGTAATGGTATGACATTTTATCTCACTGTCTGTGATTCACTCATTAGCTACCCAGTGTATCACCACAAATTATCCTAAGGTAGTTTTGTAATGGTATGGCCATATATCTCACTGTTAGTCATCTACTAAATAGCTATCCAGTGTTCCAACACATACTAGCCTAAGTTAGTTTTTAATGGTACGACCATATATCAAACTGTCAGTCATTCACTCAATAGCTATCCAGTGTTGCAACAAAAACTTGCCAAAGTTAGTTTGTTATGGTACGACCTTTAATTTCACTGTTAGTCATTCAATCAATAGCTATCCAGTGTTCAAACACAAACTAGCCAAAGGGAGTTCGTTATGGTACGACCGTTTATCTCACTGTTAGTCATTCACTCAATAGCTATCCAGTGTTGCAACAAAAACTTGCCTAAGTTAGTTTGTTATGGTACGACCTTTGATTTCACTGTCAGTCATTCACTCAATAGCTATCCAGTGTTCCAACACAAACTAGCATAAACTAGCATAAGTTAGTTCGTTATGGTACTACCTTTAATTTCACTGTTAGTCATTCAATCAATAGCTATCCAGTGTTACAACAAAAACTTGCCTAAGTTAGTTTGTTACGGTACGATATTTTATATCACTGTTAGTCTTCACTTATTAGCTATCCAGTGTCCCAACACAAACTAGCCGAAGTAAGTGTATTATAGTACGACCTTATATCTCACTGTCAATCATTCACTAATAAGCTATCCAGTGTCTCACTATAAGTAGCTCACGTAATGATATGGCGTTTTTATGTCATTGTTAATCACTCATTCAAAAGTTATACAGTGACTTACCATAAACAAGCCTAAGGAAGTTTAGTACTGATATGGCCATATATCGCGCTATATTGTAATTTTGTAATGGTATGGCATTTCTTCGTACTGTATCTTTATATTTCCATATCACCTAGATGCTAAGCTTCGTCCCTCCATAATTCTAGCAAAAATAACAGAAGTAAACGTCCTACTTATTATTGTCATGTTTTGTGCAATATTTATGTTTATTAACTGAATTAATAAACACACCATTTACCAAATACAATAAGATATAAAGAGAAAGATAACTTGCGCCGCTGTAAAAAGTAAAAAAATAAAGTTCATATTATGTTAATTACTGATGGAATGGAATATTCAATTACACTCGTAGCAGAATGTAAACTTACCTTCGTTTTTAAACAAGAGCCATTCATTTCATATTTGTCACTAAATCCAATATTGATTATTGCTATTTCTGAAGCCGCACAAACAATGTGAATGGTCTGCTTTGATTGTCCTTATATAAATACTAAACTTCAAAATCATAAACAAAAATAAATATCATATTTCATTATTTACAAAAGCTTCGCGATGTGCCTCTTTAAATATACCATATAGCAAAATTTAATAGATTTCTGAAGAATTTGTAAACTATTGGTCCCCATTTCAGATCAATCTTTTGTTTCGTTTCTATTTGTACCCTAATATCTATCCTTGCTTAAACCTTGCCTTAGATTGTCATAAACGCCAAGGACGCTCAGCACTTGCATTCGACTTGCTAGGATTTGTAGTTTAATGGCCGGACACGGATAAAGTCAATAACACCATTAAAAGTCTTACAGTGTCTTTCACACACATTAAACACTAAAGTTTGCAAGTGCCAACAATTACAGGGGAATTACCGTCGGCGAGCCGCTTTAACAATTCCGAATGACGCCGCATGTGTTTGTACATGTTCGAAGGACGGATGGACGGACGGAACAACAAGACAGGTGATTACTATGGGAGAGCCATTTTAATAAGTCCTTATGACGCCGCATGTCTTTAGACATGTGCAAACGACGGACGGGAAATCTAAACAGGGTAATTACTATAGAAAAGTATCCTTTACAAGACGAGCGGAACAAATCAACCAGGTAATTACTACAGAATAGCCGTGTTTAGAAATCGTTATCACAACGCATATGTAAAGCATTTGTGCAAACGACGGACAGACAGACGGAATAAATCGACAGGAACATCATTGATATGAGAGAATCTTTCACAGGCACATGTTTATGTGCAAACAACGGATTGAGGGACGGAACAACAGACATGTAAATTGCTAAAAGATAACCGCTTTCTGTTAAAATCTAATGATAGCACTTGCTTTCTGTTAGAAACGTCTTACATACGTGTTTTGTATCTAAATATCTAAACTAAATACTAAAAATATATATGTGTGCGTGTGTGTGAGAATGTGTGTGTGTGTGTGTATGAGTACATGCGTGTTTATATGTTTGTGTACTATGAATTATAGAAAACATGAGCAAGTCACTAAACTTTACTTCATCCGAGTTTTCTATACTTAGCCTTTTGATTTGAAAACTAAATTCAATTATTGTATTCAGCCGAACAATTTTTACACTTAAAATGATCAGTTATTGAGTCTGTCAATATACATGTGTATAATAAGACAAATGGTACAAAAAGACATATTGTCTTATAGATGATCAAATCAGTTCAGATTATATTAGTATTTCATCTATAGAAAGGCTGTGTCATGTTTTCACTTGTGTTAAAAAATAAAGTGGAAACAGCTACTGCTCAAATAAACGAAATAAAGGTATACCAATTTACATAATACAAAACTCATAAACACCAAGTTTATTATAACTTTGATAATTGAATCAATACTGTCAATATTTACAAAAAATAAATGCGAAATAAGAGGTTGATAATTTGAGCCGCTTGGAAGAAGTTTGTTCATATAAATTAACGGAATCCTTTTCTGTTCAACTAAACAAATAGTTACACTCAAAACAGACTGCAAAATAATTTATAATAACAATTCCGTTCCTTCAATATTTCTCATTGCGATTTAACTCTTGTTAGTTCTGATCCCGCACACTCATACATTGTAAATTGTAGTCAATGGTTGTCCTTACAATAATAATAATCATCAAGTATTTGACGTGATTCTGGGGCACTCATCTTAATCCATTACAGTTGACGACAATATATGCCAAAACTCGCCCGAAACGGACCAAAGTCGGTAAATGCGAGTTTCTGCCATTTTTATTGGCTACTAAATTCGCAAAATACGAAATGCAAGGAATGACCCATTTCCATTAGCTGTCGTAACTCACCATTATATGAGAATGCTTGAAAATTATAAAATTCGGCTGCCATAATTTTCAGCTAAAGGACTGTAAAATAGTGTGTGCTTTTTGAACTTTGAATTACTAGCCTATATAATTCTTAAACCAGTGTATACGTTTTTTATTGCAGTTGTGTATAACCTGTTAGTGGATTTTATGACAATTAGATTTTTGGAAACCGACAAAATGGACGTAATGTTGAAATCATTCTTGACCTTTTGGCAGAAGATTTGCTCAATAATCACGAACATATAATGCTTCCTTAGAATGTACAGTGCATTTGGCTTCATTCATTAGTCTGCACAATGTCACTATCAATGATGCATGTTAAAATCAGCAAAGTCAAGTCTAGAAAAGCAGAATACATAAATTATAAAGGGAAGTCCTGTAAGATCCAATGATATGTTAAGGTAAGATGGTTTTAATCCAAATGTCGTAGAAATTGCCCTCAGTATTGCCCAATATTGCTGACCTCGGACAAATAACTCGGCCAATATAAAATCACCTAATGAATAACATAATATTATAAATGAACTTCACAATCCTATATAAAGAAATGATATCATATTTCATCTCTAACAAAGACTTAGCAGTTCACCTCTTTAAATATACCACATGCGAAATAATATATAATATACTATGTAAACAGTTGACTATCATTATTGTATCAGGTAATTAAGACTTCAACAATATCCGATAAAAATCGAAATTTATGTTTTTAGGCTGCATTCGTAATTCTAGCCTAAATACAGACATTTATAACAATGACATGCATCAGATATGATAATTACCAAATTACGTACAGCAATGTATTACAAACTTGAATCAGATGTGATACAATGTACGAGGAGTATTAACACAGACGTACATCGACATATAACAAATTTAGTCCAACATCTTACTAGGGACGAGTTTTAATGCCAAAGACGTAAAGCGACGATTTAAATTAATAATTATTAAATACATCGAAACACAAAATATCTTAGTTTAATATAATATACATCTGTTGATACACTACTATGCGTTCAGAAAAAGGTAAAAACAAGGTAAACTGATTTGGTCATATATCTCACAGTTATTCATTCATTCTAAGTTGTCCAGTGTCTCACAACGAACAAGACTGAGGTTATGGTGGTGTGAAAGCTTATTTATACTCATACTCGGGCCTTGCCCATTTGGCGAGTGCTCCATTAAGATTGTTAGTCATTTTAGTCACACGGGACCCCCATTTAACGTCATTTAAATCATGAACCCATTCGTCTTCATGTTTAATATGTATTGGCACTGTATCTCCATATCTCTCTATATAATTATAGCACTGATAACACAAGTAAACGTTCTTTATATTATTGTCATAATGTAATTATATGTATTAATTGAACGAATAAATTCACCATTTTACCAAACATAGAACGATATAAAGCGGATGAAAACTTGCGCCGCTAGAAAAAGTTTATATTTAATGTTCATAGTAGGATGATAACTGATGGCATCGTCAACTGTTTAACTTAAAAAGCAATAAACACACATAGCAAAATGTAAATTAACTTACTGTTCAAACAAAATCCCGTATTTCCATATTTCTCACTAAAACGAATGTTGAATAATAAATAATTCTGAAGCCGCACGCACAATGTCAATGCTTTTCTTAGTTTGTCCTTACATAAATACCACACTTCATAATTATATACAAAGAAGTGAGAGATCATATTTCATCATTAACAAAAGCCACGGCATGCGCTTCTTTAAATCTACCCAAGGACGAAAATCAATAGAAGGATTTGTATACTATATTCGACATTTCAGATCAGTCTTCAGATTGTTCATTTGGAATTAACCTATATTCGATCAAATAACTTAATTAAATTATACTGAACTGATTGTTCGACTGCCTTTTCAATTCTCACTTAAAGCTTAATATCAGTTCTGACACATTATTTATGTGTTGTCTCAGATATGGCCGATTTTGGCATCAATGCCTTAAAATCAATTATATCAAATGATAAAAACTCACTATAGAATATATCTATATTTGTTGGTGAACAGCCAAAATTCGCCGTAATACATCATCTTTTGAACGCAAATATGATAAACTTTGATCTGATCTTATTTCAGCAGTCTAAAGCTGCTGTCTTATAGATTGGCCATTTCGACAACTTTGTTTTTGTCATGAAATTATTTTTACATTTGATACATATTTCACCAGCGAATTAATTGAGGGAGGGTTGCTTACCCGGCTAGGGCCCCCGTGAAGTTGTACATATATTATATGACAATATCGAACAAAAACAATATTTGCCTTCGTGAATTTTATTTTTAACTAATAGCTACTTTGCCACAGTTTCCGTTTTTTGAAAAGCTCATTAGTATCGTTATTATTATTTTAATACTGATAAAAAGGACGTGGTGCCAAGCTACAGGATCGGGACTTCAGACGTGCGCCTACTGCAAATAACCGATCTACCTATGGTTAGAATATGGTGATAGGTTGTGAAGGTCCTCTCCCAGAAAAGATAGGCCTTACTTAGTTTGAAAGGGTGTATCCTGGGTATTATATTATCTTTTCTCTGATATTGATATACACAACTGTATTTTGACACTAAAGAGGCGGGGTACAGATGAGGGCCGCATTCATCTCCACACGCCCTTTAAATGCTATTGTTGATACACTATAGGGACGGGAGACAGATGAGGGCCGGATGCATCTCCAACCCCCGCCCTTTAAATGCTATTGTTGATACACTAAATGGGCGGGGTCAGATGAGGACCGGAGGCATCTCCACATCCCCGCCCTTTAAATGCTATTGTTGATACACTAAAGGGGCAGCAGACAGATGAGGGCCGGATGCATCTCTACCCTACCCCTTTTAATGTTATTGTGGATACATGTTAGCGGCGGAGTACAGATGAGGGCCGGATGCATTCCCCCCCCCCCCATTACATGTTATTGTTGATACAGTAAAGAGGCGGGTTACGGATGAGGGCCGGATGCAACTCCCCTCCCCCTTCAAATGCTCTTGTTGATACACTAAAAGGGCGGGAGACAGATGAGCTCCGGATGCAACTCCACCCATCCCCCTTTAAATGTTATTGTTGCTACACTAAAGGGGCGGGGGACAGATGCGGACCGGATGCATCTCCGCCCCGACCCTTTAAATGTTATTGTTGCTACACTAAAGGGGCGGGGGACAGATGCGGGCCGGATGCATCTCCACCCACCTTTAAATGTTATTGTTGATACACTAAAGGGGCTGGGGACAGATGCGGACCGGATGCATCTCCGCCCCGACCCTTTAAATGTTATTGTTGATACACTAAAGGGGCGGGGGACAGATGAGGGCCGGATGCCTCTCCATCCCCACCTTTAAATGTTATTGTTGATCTGCTCCACTTTAACACGTCAGTTTCCTTGTTTGTTAGGTACACGCGAAACGATCTGCTCCACTTTAACACGTCAGTTTCCTTGTTTGTTAGCTACACGCGACACGATCTGCTCCATATTAACACGTGCAGTCCCCTTTTTTGTTAGGTACACGCGACCCGATCTGCTCCACTTTGACACGTGCAGTTCTCTTGTTTGTTAGGTACAAGCGACCCGATCTGCTCCACTTTAACACGTGCAGTTCTCTTGTTTGTTAGGTACACGCGACCCGATCTGCTCCACTTTAACACGTGCAGTTCTCTTGTTTGTTAGGTACACGCGACCCGATCTGCTCCACTTTAATAAGTGCAGTTCTCTTGTTTGTTAGATACACGCGACACGATCTGCTCCACTTTAACACATGCAGTTCTCTTGTTTGTTAGGTACATGCGACACGATCTGCTCCACTTAAACACATGCAGTTCCCTTGTTTGTTAGATACACGCGACCCGATCTGCTCCACTTTAACACGTTCATTTCCTATGCTGATGAAACGATCTTATGTACATTTCCCTTGTTTTCTTTATAGCACACACTTCGGTACAGTCCCTTGTTTTCTATTAAACACGCGGCCCGGATACGCACCAATTTAACACGATCTATCCCCATGTTCTCTATTAAGCACGCGGCCTGGATACGCACAAGTTTAACACGTACAGTCCCCTTGTTTTCTATGTGTACTCACTAAAGCTATGCAAATGAAACGAACTAATGTTAATTAAGTCATTGACACACTGTTCTGCTTGTTTGTGATTGATAGCAATCCCTATGCCAAACCCAAACCGGATATGTTTTTGATTGGAACTAAATTAATTTTAAGCAGACAAAAAGGGCACCGTTATTGGCCTGAAAGTGATCTTTAGACAGATTGAAAGACGTTTTGTGGTGAATACATACGGACGTTTTTAATTATACGTTATTATAAATTTGCCTTTTTTATTTTTATTTTCTTTTGGGGGTGGCGGGGGGCGGGGGATTCGGCTATTTATCATTTTCCTTTTGGGGTGGACACATACGCATATATTCTATTTAGAGAATTTTAGGTTAACAATTTTAAGATATAGAGGCACCCGAGGGGGACAGGATAAAGTGCTTTAGACACTTATCAGGGAGTCAATGTAAATAACCTACAAACTCTGCCTCAAGCAATTTCCACTGTTTTACAAACTCGGACTATAAAAACTTTACCAACCACTGCAACTGAAGACAAGGGCCGGAGAATAAAATCGGACATTATTAAGGTAAAATGTGAACATGGCAATGCAACGAAAGCGAAGACCTATATGTCGATATGCTGTATCAATCCAAGATCAGTTAAAAACAAAACAGTGTCTATCTGTGATTATATTTTGTCAAATAACTTTGACATTGTTGCTGTGACTGAAACGTGGCCAGGTACGTCGGTTGATAAAGCGTGCATCAGTGAACTTGTACCAAGTGGCTATAAAATCAAACACGTCCCTCGTTGTGGCAGTAGGCGTGGTGGGGGCATCGCTCTCATATACAAAACTGCAGTAGACATTCGCATCGTTGCAACAAGTCGTGATAATGACTTCTCAAACTTTGAATATATGGACTGTATTATATAATTTAGTCGTCAGCGGCTACTCTAAATGCCTAGCGGTAGTATATAGGCCACCTCCAACAAGGCAAAACGGTCTTAAGACGAATATATTCCTTGAAGAGGAATGGCCAATTTTTCTGGCCAGATATGCAACGATAGACAAGAACATTATGATAGTAGGAGATCTAAACTTCTATCTTAACATTCCAACAGACCGGGATGCTGCAAAGTTCACCAGCACTCTTGAATCATGTGGCATGCAGTAAAATGCTGCATGGACCAACACATGTCGGCGGCCACACACTGGATGTTGTTGCACGAGACCATTATGCTGTTACCTTTACCATTCAGGCTGCTAAACCAGCCCCTGTAAGAAAAAACAGTTTGCTATCGAAAAATACGCTCAATCGACGTAAATTCTTTCAGGAATGACATTATGGAATCAGACATTCTCAGTGCCATTTTGAAATCCACTGATGAACTATCATCTTTAATTGATAAACATGCTCCACTACGGACAAAAAAGATCGTTTTACGGGAATCAGGTGAGCGAGATCACAAGAGTTTATTCAAGATAACCAAACATTTACAGGGAGGTTCGAATGACATTGTCTTGCTTTGTTACAAAGAGTCTAAAGAACTGGCTCAGGACTATAGTGACTTTTTTATCGATAAAATTGAATGTATACGTAGTGAAATATCTACACACACCGATCAGACTGACACTTTCTCAGGTACGCAAGTGGTTAATCAACCATCAACTAGCTTGTAGAATTTACGGCAGCTCCAGAAGAAGAGGTAAAGAAGATCATTTTACGATCCCCAAATAAATCGTGTGAAATAGATCCTCTACCAATATGGCTTCTGAAGATGTGCATAGATGAACTATTACCTGTGTTGACAAAGATCATAAACATCTCGCGTGAAACTGCGTTCGTACCAAAGTCTTTTAAAAGCTCACGTATCAGACCTCTTTTAAAAAAGCCTGGACTCGATCAAAACACACTCAAGAATTATAGGCCTGCTTCAAACCTTCCTTTTATTTTTAAGGTTCTTGAAAAAGTAGTTGACGCACGTCTGGAACAGTATCTTGCACTGAACAACCTACACGAGGAACACCAGTCTGCCTATAGAAAGCTCCACTCCACTGAGACCGCTTTAATCAAAGCCCAGAATGACATTCTCCAATCCCTTGACAAAACCAAGTCACAGGTCTTATTCTACTCGACCTGTCTGCAGCCTTTGACACCATTGATCACAACACTCTTTTAAATCGCTTGGAACATCATTTCGGAATTTCAGGAAAACCGCTCGCATGGATGTCCTCATATCTTAGTGATCGCTACCAGACTGTGTGTATTGACGGTGAACTGTCAAGACCAGTACTGAGGAATTACAGCGTACCCCAAGGTTCGGTTTTAGGACCCAAAAACTATATCATGTACACCAAGCCAGTTGGTGACATTTGTAGAAATCATAGACTTAAGCATCATTTTTTATGCCGATGATTCACAACTGTACTTATCTTTTGAACCAGCAAATATGGGTTCCCAGGTCGAGGCATTGCGTCGTGTTGAGGCCTGTCTCAATGATATTGTGTCTTGGATGCATGACACCATGTTAAAACTGAACGCAGACAAGACAGAAGTAATACTTTTTACATCAAAACGCAATGCTAATCTCGTTTCGGATATCTCTGTTAATGTTGGAGTCTCTGCGATAAAGCCAACCACATGCGTCAGAAATCTTGGAGCAATGCTGGATTCAAGGATAGACATGGAACAGCATGTGAACTCGGTCTGTCGATCTTGCTATGGTCACTTACGGCAGATAGATCACATCAGACCTTACCTGACTAATGACGCCACGAAATCTCTTGTGAATTCTCTAGTCACATCAAGACTCGACTTCTGTAATGTGCTGCTCAATGGCATACCTATGACCGTGATGAACAAATTGCAAAACGTTCAAAACACAGCAGCCCGCATTATAAGGAGGACTTCCCGTTAAAATCACATCACTCCTGTGCTCAAAGAACTTCATTGGCTACCTGTGCACTACAGAGTTCAGTACAAAACAATCTCTATTACATACAAAGCCTTGCATGGCCAATCACCGGAATATATCAAAAGCATTTTATAGGTATATAGACCCCTACGCGACCTAAGATCACGCAATAACTCTATAACACTACGAGTACCAAAAAGTCGGACTGCAATGTATGGTGACAGAAGTTACGTGACTGCTGCCTCAAAGCTGTGGAATAAGGGACTGTGACACTTATGCTTCTTTTAAAAGAGCCCTGAAGACACACTTCTTCATTGAAATTTATGGGAACTAATTGTCATTATACACAGTTATCCTTAACCTGTCATTTTTTTACGTTTGTTTATTTCTTTTTATTTATTTTTTTTTTATTTTTTTAAGAACAGTTTATGGTGTGTGCACACTTAATATTACTTGGCCCGTGTCTTTTAAGTACTGTTTTAGTATCGATTCTTATCTTTTATACTTTTTAATACCTTCTGATGATTTTTAAAGATTGGCTGTATGTAGCCGTAGTGTTTATTTTTATCATGTGTATCTGCCTTATTCTTTCTATATATGTTTTTGTATATATACTTATATCTGTTTGTTAAGCACCTTTGAACGTATGTTTTTTATGATAAAAGTGCTATATAAATGGGGTACAATAATAATAATAATAATAATAATAATAATAATAATAATAATAATAATAATAATAAAAACGGATATTTATTATTTAGACGTTTTGGACTGAACAATTACCAGCATATTTTATTACAACGTTTTGGTATAAACACATACGGTATTTCTTTTTAAGACGTTTTGTCGGCCTGAAAGGATATACAAATAGAATTTTTAACCACTAATCAAATAAAATGAATGAAAAACAGGATTAATAAACATTATTAGAAGTGAAATCTCAAACAAACACTTTGTTGGGATGCATGCTATGACAATAAAATGCATCATCAAACTTGTGCAAACACTTAGCGATGAATGAGTATATCTTCAAAACCTCTTCTACTATCGTTGGTCATAAAGACCATTTGCCTATCTGGAAGCATATGCGACTCTCAGTATTATAACGTAGACGAAGCAGAATAACCGTAAAGATTATGTTTGAATAATAAGTAATGTAAACTAGATAATATACTTCTTTGGCATTTTGAATACTAATAATAAGTGTTTAGCGTCTTACATTTATATATCACAAAGTATCCTTTCAATTGTTTAAAACGCCCGATATTTAGAGTAGATGACCATATTGGAAAATAATACTATTTTCATCCAAAACGACCAGAGTCGGTTATCTTTTATTTAAAATCATACCGCGTTAACTTAATTACTACAAGTAAACGATTGGAAAAATGTGATACAGTACATGTATTGTTAAATGCGACCTGTGGGTTAGATAATTATGATACGCCGTAGTTTATAGTTCAACACATTTTACCATGGGAGACCCGATACTTCTTCGTTAATGCGACTAGTTGTAGAGGAATTTATGTTTAAATATTTATATGAATAACTACAGGAACAAGTTCGGTAGCCAAAATTTTAAACATAAACCCTGTTTAATGACGCAGGGTAAACACCAAAGGCATAGAACACAAAAAAGCAACAACACACAAACAAGAAACATCTAACAACACCTCAAAACTATACAAATAACACAGTGCATAATATAATATTATAAAACTCTAGGTGTGTAGCATGATGTATGGTTGACATTTTTTGTTTCATTTTATACAGTTACCATAATTGCGTAGCCTTCAAATTTCAACATTGTATCAATTTTCTATTCCTCTACTTTCTGTGTAATTATTTTATAACGTTATACTGTTTTTTTTTAGATATTTAACTAAGATCTGTCATTTACACTTTCATATACATTACTACCTATCAAACTTAAGTACAGTGCGAAAAGAAAAGTTGTTTCATATCAGCAATTGGTTCCCTGTTCAATCCTAAGTAGTTATAAAAACGGGCACAGTTTAATCCCTAAGCCCATTTAGGGGCTGTCAGCTACATAGCTTACAGTCGTCTTAGGAATCCAACTCAAGCACACATCATTAATTTCAATAACGTCTTAGGGCTGTGCAAAAAACGTCTTACGGCCCGCGTTCTTCTGTTTAGGTTTATAAAATACCGGCATTAGACCTGTGTGAGGTAGTTCCATTAAAACACCCGCATTGAAAGACAGTCGTATTGGCAAACAATAGGCTTATGACGATAAGGCATGTGTCGGTTTGGTTTGTATCAACAGGTGTAGTGTTTCGTAAATTATTACAAACAGCGATAAGAAAAAAACATACAGTTCATGTATTGATAAATATGACCCGTGGGTTAGATATTTATGATAGTCGGTTGTTTTGAGTTCAATACTTGCGGCGGAGACTCATATTTCTTGTGTTAATTTGACATAAGTAATCTGAAAATCGGAAATTAAAATGCAGTTTAATGAACCACAATCGTACGCCACCTCTAATGTAATACGATATTCAATTAGCATGCAATCTTTTTCAATGGCCCATTTTATGTTTTTAATGATTTAATAGCCAGTTTAACCTTAGACTTCAACAACGTTCATTGGCTTGTATCACATCGAATATAAGCTTGTTATCGAAATATGATCAATTGGAGTAATCAATAACGTTGATTCCCTCAGAGAAAAAAGGAATGCAGGTTTTAATTCGCCTTAAAAATTATTGTTTTAGTACTTGCCTGTTGTTTTTTTTTATTTAAAAAAATATGTTTGTGGAATCCACTGCCTTCTTTAGGCCTTTCAAATAATGTCCATTGTCCCATAACAAACATAATTCTTTCCAAGTTCGGTAAACATACGATATTTTCAAGAGTCGATAAATTTTAGTATAATGTATACGTAAAATATAAAAACGTGTGTGTTTGTTATTTTATCAGAGATTTATGTTTATAACAAATAGTGTTGTGATGCCTCGACGAAATGTAATGTGGAATTTGATTCCCTTCTTGGCTTTGCTGTCCTATCTACGCTAAGCAATTAAGAAAAATGAAAGGAAAAAACCCACAAAACAATGGTTTAACGGATTTCAGAATAACATTTTTTACTTTTGATAGAGAAGATAAGACAGGGAAGAGTGAATATGTGGCAAGGAGAGAAGAGGAGACAGGGAAGAGTAAATATGTAGCAAGGAGGGTAGAGGAAAAAGGGAAAAAGAATGTGTTGCAAGGAGAGAAGAAGAGACTGAGAAGAGTGAATATGTGGCAAGGTGTGAAGAGGAGGAAGGGACGAGTGAATATGTGGTAAGGAGAGAGTATGAGACAGGAAAGAGTGAATATGTGGCAAGGAGGTTAGAGGAAAAAGGGAAAAGGGAATGTGTTGCAAGGAGAGAAGAAGAGGCTGGGAAGAAAGACTATGTGGTAAGGTGGGAAGAGAAGACAGGAACGAGTGGATATGTGGCTTGGAGAGAGGATGAGACAGGGAAGAGTGAATATGTGGCAAGGAGAGAAAAGAAGGAATGGAAGAGTAAATATATGGCAAGGTGAGAAGAGGAGACAGGGAAGAGTGAATATGTGGTAAAGAGAGAAAAGAAGATAGGGAAGAGTAAATATGTGGCAGTGAGAGAAGAGGAGACAGGGACGAGTACAGCGAAGAGTGAATATGTGGCTAGAAGAAAAAAGGAGGCAAGAAGGAGTAAATAGGTGACAAGGAGACAAGAGGAGACAGGGAAGAGTAAATATGTGACAAGGAGAAAAGTTAAGGAAGTGAGGTGTAAGTATGTGACAAGGAGACAAGAGGAGACAGAAAGGAGTGAATATGTGACAAGGAGACAAGAGGAGACAGGGAGGATTGAATATGTGACAAGGAGAGAAGAGGCGAAAGAGGGAGTGAATATGTGGTAAGGAGAGAAGAGGAGACAGGGAAGGGTAAATATGTGGCAAGGAGAGAAAAGGAGACAGGGAGGAGTGAATATGTGGTAAGGAGAAAAGAGGAAACGGGGAAGAGTGACTATGTGGTTAGAAGAGAAGAGGAGGCAAGAAGGAGAGAAGAGAAGGAAGTGAGGTGTAAGTATGTGACAAGGAGATATGAAGGAGTGAATATGTGATATGGATACAAGAGGAGACAGGGACGATTGAATATGTGGCAAGGAGAGAAGAGGAGACAGGGAAGAGTTTATAAGTGGTAAGGAGAGAATAGGGGTTAGGGAAGAGTGAATATTTTGCATGGAAAGAAGGGGAGAAAGGGAATAGCGTAGATTAAGATGACAGAGAGGATCCTTTATATTCTCAGTGAATGAGTGTTTCTGAATGCTTAAAAACTACTGTTCGATGTCGACTTACTCTTGTACAAAACCATGATTATTATCTTTATACCCGTGCGTCAAATGCGGAAAACATTGTTGTACGTGGCTAATGGTTAACAACAAAAATAATTTTTTAAACAATTCAATGTGAAATTTGATCATATTTTTGTATGCTTATTATTTCTGAAGATTTTGAAAGGCACTACAATCATGCAGTCATCAGAACAATGATCAGCCAGGTGTTTGTTTTTTAACACTATCAGCCGAATGACAGGTAACGTATTTGTTATCATATAAACAATCTCTGTGAGGTTGATCTTTAGAAAAAAGGAGGAACTACCGGGCTTGTCACTTTAATTGATGTATTGGTTATAATTTAAATATTGTTTTTAAATAGAAAAGCCTGTAATAAATATGTTGTTCAAGGTGACTGTAATACAATGTAAAACAATCAAGAGGCGTCTCACATGATCAGGAAACAAAGTTTATGTTAATAGTTATGCAACCTCAATGTGTACTAAATTGACTTTGACTTATTCTTTGATTTGTTAAAGAATGAATGGCGGGATTCATGTCATTATCGGGGTATGAACACAGTTGGGCTGATCAAAGTGTTGGAGTCTGACGCATTATATAATCGATAATGATATCAGTCACGTATTTCATAACTATTTTTACACTAATAATTCATTATTTTGTTTACGAATTGTTGAAGAAGTACTTCAGAGCGACCCGACCGTACCCGGAAACAGTTTATAATATTTCGTCACAATAACGCGGGAAAGAATTAATCACTTCAAATCACAAGCATGAAATTGAAAAGTTAATGACAACAATACACTTTACAAAATGTTTAAACGTCCACTTTATGAAATTAATTTATATGAAAACTGCTTAATGTATCGACTTGAAATTTGAACATTCTTCCTTAAGCCTAGAACTCTATCAATTTTTATCAGTAAATCACACCTTACGGTAGAGGTAAACCCTGCGAGACGATAGGTCGGATTTCCGATTTTTTGGCACGAGAAGCACAAGGATTCTGAATTTTATGCTAATTTTCGTGTTTACGCAATACATGTTGAGTTTTCAACTCGAGAATCAGAAAAAAATGGCTAGAATGACCATTGAAGAGCTGACAAGGGCCGTCGGTTATGACTGACGCAGGTACCCCAATTCGGCAGGTATAACCAATTTTGTAAATAAATAAATAAATTCTAATATTATGTTCGAAATAAACAAAAATGCACTGTTTTACTGTTTAATCAAATGACGCAAAATAATCAACGCGTATCAGGTTGCGCGGCTGTTTAATAGGCGACAGTCGAGTATCCGTCAACTGTAGGAGACATTTAGAAAAAAACGGAAGTGTTGCTGACGTACAACGGAGGCCCAAACGCAGAGTGACACCTCGCCACCAAGATAGATATATGGTTCTTTTTCACTTACGCAACCGTTTCACATCTGTTACGTCAACGGCACGGTGGACCGTTGGTACGCACAACCGGCTAAGTTGCCCAAAGAACGTCCGCAACCGGCTCATGGCCGTCGGTATTTGCGCCCAACGACCACGGAAGGTTCCTTTCTTTACTGCAAAGCACAGAGCAGCAAGACTAGCATGGGCGAGACGGAGTGGAGAGCGAAACAGTGAATGTTTTTTGATTGAGGCAAACCATTTCGGCGGTGGTTCCACGATGGTCTGGGCAGGAAGTTCCATGCACACAAATACTCCAATTCTCCCTATCCATGCTTATTTAAACGCACTGAGGTATCAGAACGGCATCATTCAACCTGTATTTGTACTGCTTATTCAAGCTAATCGATGCATGATGTTGCTGCAAGATAATGAGCCTTGTCATGTTGCACGGGGAACTCAGAATATGTTGGCAACAAACAACCTTCGTTTTCTAGACTTTCCGGCAAAAATTCCAGATCTGGATCCATAGAAAATGTATGGGACTTGCTAAAAAGGAAAGTTAGGGCTTTGCCCCAACAACACAATGCCGACGAACTCAGGCGTGATATTCGTCGGATGTAGGACATTATCCCACAGAACTATATCCACAGATATGTGGTTTCAATGAGGTCAAGGTGACATGCAGTTATTGTTGCAAATGGTGGAATCACAAGCTACTGAATTTAACACGTTCTCCTAGACAGTACTTTGTGACTTTCGATTTGATGGATGACTAACTTTAACATTGTTATTTCTAATGAAATAATAATTCTAATGAAATGAATTTATTAAAATGTTTAATATAAAATGCGTAAAACGTGTGTATTGAACAAGTTTTGTGAGTTTGTTATTTTATTCTAATATTTGAACAAAACACAAAGTGTATATATATTATTTTTGTTTAGTGTACATTTAACATATCATAAATTAACACTTACTTTCAAGTTGTTTTAGGTGTGTGTGACCTGTTGACATAATACAAACAATAACAAGATAAATAGTTTACAATTTACATGAATAATTATATGCGATGATTCCCGATCTGAATATATACGAAGATATTGCGTTCATAGGAATATACGCAATTACCGAAAGGCAGTTCATTTATGAAATAGACGTTGAGGTGCAAATATATTTACTTCAAACACCGACCCTGTAATAGAAGACATGGTTTAAGCTTCTTCAAGGTTCCAAATGTTTTCATTTTTTGTTGAGTGAATATGTCATGTGTATACTGTTCTTTTATTAGAACCTTAATTAATAATTGATTGTGCTGAAACTTTGTATATCTTGCAACAAAAAGTTTATGTTGAAATAAGTATTGTTTAAGCTAATAAAAAATTCAAGCCTTTAACGTATTCGTTTGCCAATTATGAACGACGTACCAGTTGAATAAATGTTTTGTTAATGATTTGTTTATGATTGAAAGATAGTTGTGTTAATTTCAACATGTCAATTAGCAATTCTATTGATGAAGTTTTGCGATAAGAAATGTTAAAATCGTTAACCTTTGATTTGTCAATGAAATATATGATCGAATAATGAATAATGATTTACTAATCCCTTTCATTATTATATTTTTACATTCTATAATAATATTGACGAACTGTCAACCGAGCATTCGTAATTTCGTAATTTCAAGTATCCGTTTAAGATGTAGCACTTTTTACATCACATGCCATCTTAGACGACGAATTGTAAAATTTCGATGCTTAAGATAATTTTTAATTTAAGGATTTTATTAAGGGAAATCGTTTGTTCTTTTACAAAATGTATCATGTCCCTAGATGTGTCTAAATATCGGCGAACAGAAAACTGTTGATATCTTTACAATCATGCTAAAACAAAATGGAGCCCAATAAAACCGTAAATTCGGCAACTATTTGTCTGCCTTTTGTGATCATATATTTTAAATATACAAGAAGAGATTGAGATTCAGTTTGACATATAACGTGACACAATTAAGCGACTAGTTATTCATTGATTTAGTTTTACGGCTGTTAAGAATAATACAATATAACAAACGCTATAGCTTAAAGGGAATAGACACCAGATGGTCAAAAATTAGCAAATTACATCATTTTCTGAAAACAAGCCTAGAATCGTGAATAAGAGCTGTACCATTTACGTGGCCGATAATACATCATTTTACATAATAAGGAAACATGCCATAAGCCTCGGCGAGGGAAAAAAATCCCCTGGTCCCCAGTAATTCACTATGTCCTTATTTGCTTTATATGATATTGGTGTATTATATACTTATGATATGGATTTACACGATGATGAATTTGAAGTTTTTATTTTATTTATTATTTTCTTGTATATATTAGAGCAATGAAGAAATATTTGTAAATACTCATTCAGATTGCTGAATTCAGTATTATATCATGAATGTCGATATCGCATTTAATTTGTCTGCGTAAAAATCCCCTGGTATAATATCAAAATCCACTGTAATTTAGACCCAAATCTCCTGGGAAGCCTCTTAGAAATATAGCATGAATGGATGAGTGTCGATTAATATACCGTAGCTTTTTTCTAACTTACTGGATAGACATATCCAATGGATTTCGATTTTGAAAAACAATCGCAAAACAGCGAAAAATAAATGTGTTGTAAGCAATAAGATACATCAGTTATATCAATGATATCAATTGTACGCAAGTTTTAGACAATTTATATTTGTCCTTGTAACATCTGGTGTTTAGTCCCTTTAAGTGTTATTTGTTTCATTGTAAAATGACAATCATTATCCCTTGATATTTGAATAGCAAAGCAAGTTCATGTGCCAATTACAGCTCACAAGTATATACACTAAGGCATTTGTTTAAGAGATATCGACCGTGTTAAATAATTCAATAGTGTTTACCAAAATAAAAAAATAAAAATGCAACGTGAAAACTATATTTTATTATACTCAAAAATTTCTCACATAAATATTTGTCTCCATAGCTTGGTGTAACATATGCATTGTAATATAATATTAACAATTCAAAAGTTCAGGCTTTTTGAGTAGCAATTATATTCTAAACGTAGACACAGGATAAAGACAATACATTAAATGTCCTAGTCTTCTGTAAAGATAAGATGTGTTAGATATGCAATGTTAATAATACGGTAAATGAATTGAAATGCGTTGATTGCTTGACCTCTTTTAAAACATTGAAAACATTTCAGAGAACGGACAAAGATTAGAGTCATACATGGTGTACACTGCAAATGTTGGTTTGTCAAAAAGAAATAAAATGAAACTTGAATGATTTTTGATGAAGTGTTGTTCCTATCTCGTTGTCCACGAAAAGGCTTGTGATATCGGTGTGTTTGGTTCCAGATAACATGTTCGTGTTTAGATTACTCTCAATACTCCGAACCTTTGGCATCCTGTCTTTGAAATCCCTAGAAATCTCCTACCTTCTACTTAACTCTCGTAAATTCAATTATTCAACCATTTCTTTAAAACTTATAACACAGTTGTAATTATAATAGGGTTTTTTAACAATTGTCATGATTTGTAACTAGTCCAGCCAAGTTATGGGCTTTAACAATAATGTCAGGATATATAACTTGACGAAGACTCATTTGAAACAAGAATAATATTTTACCTGTACGTATTAACATGCAAGCTCTTCTGATACAGTTAGTGCATGCTTTTAGTTGCATATGGAAGAAAGGGAGACAACTACAAGTTGTTCGACACGACAGTAGGAGGGGAGATATATACATTTTGCTGCTCAATACAGAAGAAGAAACTATCTGTAGTTTGTTGCACAAAGCAGGCGGAATGGATTACTGCAAGGTGGTACACAAACAGAAGGGGAATTGGTATTTTGTTTCTCAAGGCTTGAGTAGGACTTAACTGTATGTTGTGACACAAAGTGGAAGGAGGGAATAACACATGTTGTTGCACTAGGCTGGACTGGACGCTATTACAGAATGTAACTAAAGACATAGGTAGAAATAATGTTTATGTTGCCGCGCAAGGAAACTGGAGGAAAAAACTGCATGTTGCTGCACAAGGCAGTATGAGGAAATAACTGGGGAGTGAAATGCATGTTGTTGCTAAAGTCAAAACGCGGAAATAACTGCATGTTGCTGATCAAGGCAATAGAAGGAAATAACTGCATGATACTGCTCAATGTAATAGGAGGAACTAACTGCATGTTGCTGCGCAATGCAATAGGAGCAAAAAACTGCATGATACTGCTCAAGGCAATAGGAGGAAATAACTGCATGTTACTGTTCAAGGCAACAGGAGGAAATAAGTGCATGTTGCTGCACAAGGCAATAGGAGCAAGTAACTACATGTTGTTGCAAAAGGCAATAGGAGGAAATAACTGCATGTTGCTGCACAAGGCAATTAAGAAGACGAATTCATGTTGCTGCAAAAGATAAACCGAAGAAATAATTGTACGTTGCTGCGCAAAGAAATTGGGGAAATAATTGCATGTTGTTGCAAAAGGCAATATGAGGAAATAATTGCATGTTTTTGCACAAGGCAATTGGGGAGTTAAATTAATGTTTCCACATAAGGCAATACGAGGAACTAGCTTCATGTTGTTGCACAACGCAATAGGAGGAATTAACTGCATGCTGCTGCACAAGACAATATGAGCAAGTTGCTTCAAAAGGCAATTGGGCACAAACTGTGCACAAGACAGAAGAAGTAGAGAATGTGGAGGTGGGACACAAAAACTAGGGCCGCAAATAGCATATGAACAGGAAAATATATGTTTGTTTGTGTTAATTATCTTTGATTTATTTTCATTATTATTCTGTTTATGATGTAGTTGTTAGTTTATCAGGGAGGCAATCAGGTTGCTATGTCTTTAACGTGATCACTTGATCCGGTGAACTGCTTGAAATAAAGTGCTAAAAACAATCTTAAAGGTTATTCTTAGTTAAATAAGGGTTTTGTGTAAATACATTTGGTATTAACACGAATTAATAGATATTGTAATTGTTTTCATCGGCGTTTAATATTTAAAACACGGTTTTCGTGTAGAGTATATGTTTTGGTGTGTAAAGATGATTCAAGTAATAATTCAAAAAAAAAAACTTAGACTTTAAACACTGTCTTTGTGACGTGCATATTGCTTTAGTAGAAAGTAAATTCAATTATATGTGAACCAGTGAGGTTCATTTGAAATATCAGGCATACTCTTTGAAATAGTTGAGTATAGTAGTAAAAATCTTCATATTCTTTCATCTGTGTTCTATTATTCGTTGAATAACATGGTTAATATATAAGGGTTAATTCTTCACAATCACAACGCAAACCCGTCGACAGAGCTTTGACCATGCATCAAGTTGTTGATGGATGCAATTTACAGCTATTCGATAACAACCATGCTACAGGTGAACACTGTCAGAGACAATATGGTACACAACAGTATACATTCGTATTGAAAAGATGTTTAAATCGATTTTATATCGTTTATAGTAAGGCAAAATGTTAATAATATTTGGGTCTTGATAGGTTTGGCTTCATTAAAATTTTGACAGAATGAAAACTTTAAACGCAAATATATACGTCAAAGTACATGTTGGTACATTCACATTAACCTACGAGTTAAATTACATGTACCAGGAGGTAAACATGTATACGTATCTACACTTTAAAGTGTATGTACTAAAACATATATTATTAGCCCCCCCCCTACAGTGAAATGATTAGCCAGGAGAGAAGTTTACAGCCGCCATTTTGTTACGTCTTCTGCGGAGTATGAAAGTCACAGGGGTGGTATGAAACATACTGGAAATTACAGGGGGGTATGGATTATACACGTCTTGCACGTGACAGCTCTAGTCCAATCGGATAGCGTCATTCATGTAGGAGGTGAGATATGATTAAATACATGTCAAAGTAGCTAACCATTCAAGTGCAAGTCTATGTTGCTACATGTTGAAGTACATTTTCAAGTAAACGGCAGGGGAGTGTGCCAGTAGAAATGGCCTTGCTCCATAGAGTCTATGGGTTTGTGTCATAACCCGGCTTGAAACAAGACGGGAGGCAGTCGGTAGAAAATATATGCTCCAAAGATTCATTGCTTTGTCAAAAAAAAACACAGCTAGAAACAGCAAGGGAGTGTGACGGTAGAAAAGTATATGCTCCATAGAGTCCTTGGGTTTGTCAAATACCCGAAGCACTTGTTTCAGCCGGTAGAAATGACCATGCTCCATAGAGCCTTTGGAGTTGTCATAAACACCGACGAGGAACAACAGGGGAGTCCGTCGGTAGATATGTCCATGCTCCATAGCCTCCTTGGGTTTGTTACTATCTCAGCTAGACACAACAGGGAAGATTGCCGGTAGAACTGTCCATGCTCCTTAAAGTAATTCATGGTAATATCCAAGAATTTATCAATGTACGTTCGTGACGCAGTTCTTGTATTCGTCAGTTATTCACACTTAAGGTCACTAAGGATTGACCCACAGGGCATACTGAAATGACGAGGGTCAAATCCGCATGTTAAGCCCAGTTAATACAATCTGATAAGTACATGAGTAGCGTTAACTGATTTGTCATGGTTTGACAAAAATGGTTCTCCTCTATTTTTGAGTAATTTATTCTTTTAAAAGAAATTACATTCCTAAAAGTTATGCATTGAACATCATGAAGTGACTTAAGAAACATTATACGTTTTGCCTTCCTTAATAAGGATACGTTTTCAGCGTTTACGTTATATCACAAACTACCCTTTGTAATGTTAAGAAAGCCCGCGTTGATATTGAGAGAATATAATCATATTGGAAAATAATGAACTATTTTGACCCAAAACGACCAGAGTCGGTGATCTTCATTTTAACTAGTTTTGCCTATCCTTAATGACTACAAGTAAGCGATTAGAAAAATGTGATATAGTACATGTATTGTTAAATGCGACCTGTGGGTTGGATAGTTATGATACGCTATAGTTTATAGTTTAACACCTTTTGCTCTGGGACACCCGATACTTCTCTGTTAATGCGATATTAGTAATAAAATGAATACATCTTAAAGTCAATTTAACCGGATAACAACCGCAATTCAAAAATGCATTTAAACGCATCACAAATTAGCCTCTTCCGGAAATTTAACAGCAATCTCATCTAACATGTAATCATTCCCAATAGCTCTTACGTTTTAATTTATACGTGTTATTGGTTTTATATGACTTTAACCCCATCAATGACTTTTACATTATATAACTTCGGATATATGCTTTGGGGCTAGTTGTAAGAAAATGATCCGTAACAATCTACAAAGTTGTTTTTTAGTGAAAAAAAATGAGAAATATGTCTAAAAAGTACATGTACAAGTAGCTTAACATTGAAATACATGCACACGTAGCTAAACGTTGAAGAACATAAATATATAGCCACACGTCGAAGATCATTTACACGTAGCTAAACGTTGGGGGACATGTAAAAGTAGCTAAACGTTGAGGCACATGTTTACGTAGCTAGACGTTGAAATGCATCGACACGTAGCTAAACGTTAAAGTACATTCACACTTATCCACACGTTGAAGTACATATACACGTAGCTAAACGTTGAAAGGCATATACACGAAGCTAAACGTCGAAATTCATGCACGCGAAACTAAACGTTGAAGTACATATACACGAAGCTAAACGTTGAAATTCATGCACGCGAAGCTAAACGTTGAAGTACATATACACGAAGCTAAACGTTGAAATTCATGCATGCGAAGCTAAACGTTGAAGTACATATACACGAAGCTAAACGTTGAAATTCATGCACGCGAAGCTAAACGTTGAAGTACATATACACGAAGCTAAACGTTGAAATTCATGCACGCGAAGCTAAACGTTGAAGTACATATACACGAAGCTAAACGTTGAAATTCAAGCACGCGAAGCTAACCGTTGAAGTACATATACACGAAGCTAAACGTTGAAATTCATGCACGCGGAGCTAAACGTTGAGGTTCATGCACACGTAGCTAAACGTTGAGGTTCATGCACATGTAGCTAAACGTTAAAGTTCATGCACACGTAGCTAAACGTTGAAGTTCATGCACACGTAGCTAAACGTTGAGGTTCATGCACACGTAGCTAAACGTTAAAGTTCATGTACACGTAGTTAAACGTTGAAGAACATGTAAACAGAGCTAAACGTTAAAGTTCAAACACTGCACGTTGAAGCTCATGTTTAGACAGATACATAATGATTTACACGTACACGTAACAACACGTTGAATAACGTTTATGTACATGCAGTTAACGTAAAAGTTCATGTGCATGTAGGCACATGCTGAAGGATGTTTAAGTCCAAGTAGCTACAAGATTAAGTTCATGTAAACGTCGCAAAACGTTAAAGTTCATGTACATATACCTATAACTTGAAATTCATGTACACGTGGCTAATCTTTTAATTCATGTTCATGTAGCAAACAGTAAAGTTCAAGTGCACGTTGAAGTCCATGTACACTTCGATACACGTTAGAGGCCATGTACACGTCGATACACGTTAGAGGGCAAGTACACGTTAAAATTCATGAACACTACGATACAAGTTCAATTCCATGTACACGTAGGTACACGTTGAAGTTCATATACACGTGGATAAACGTTGAAGTCCATGTAGACGTCAATACACGTGAAATTGCATGTACACGTTGATACACGTTGAAGTTTATGTACACGAAGCTACATGTTGCGGTTCGGGTACACGTCGATACACATTAAAGCTCATGTACACGTAGCTACATGTTGCGGTTCAGGTGCACGTCGAAACACGTTGAAGTTAATGTACACGTAGCTACATGTTGCGGTTCAGGTGCACGTCGAAACACGTTGAAGTTAATGTACACGTAGCTACATGTTGCGGTTCAGGTGCACGTCGAAACACGTTGAAGTTAATGTACACGTAGCTACATGTTGCGGTTCAGGTACACGTCGAAACACGTTGAAGTTAATGTAAACGTAGCTACATGTTGAGGTTCAGGTACACGTCGATACACGTTAAAGTAGACTACACGTCGATACACGTTGAAGTCCATGTACACGTCGATACACGTTGAAGTAGACTACACGTCGATACACATTGAAGTAGACTACACGTCGATACACATTGAAGTAGACTACACGCCGATACACGTTGAAGGAGACTACACGTCGATACACGTTGAAGTAGACTTCACGTCGATACATATTGATGCTTTGTGGAATTTCATTCAATTTGGAATAATATTTATTCCGCTTGCATGAGGTACACCTAAATTTAAGCATCTTGGCTAATTGAGGGCATTCATAGACCCAATATAAGTGCCGTAAATATCACTTAAACTTGGAGATGTGATTATATGCGTTTTATCCCCTTCTATTATATTTCATTTTGCATGTTTTGATTTTGGTATTAAAACGAATAAATTGATATATGGTTGACAATAAAGCTTTTTTAATTACAGCTATCGCGAAGTTCATATGTTTTGGTGCATTAACTGATTAAACTGATATATTTAATAAAACATTCTATTATAGGTGTAAATGATTTTGGTTTAAGGCACATGGTTATATGTTAATCAGTTTTGATGTATTCCTTAGAAATCTCAGGTTTGTTGGGGAAAAAGTTGGAAAAACGAATTAAACAACTTCAAATATAATGGGGTTAATTCTTAAATGAGAGCGGAAACCAGTCGACAGAGCTCTTACCATTGAAGTTGCAGCGGACGGATACATTATTAAGCTATGACATTGTGCGCACGCTACTTACTGAATACTTCAAGTGATATGGTACCAAACCCATTGCCAACAGTTTGTGGCTGTGCCTATGCCATACTGATGCCGAGCCCTATATCGCCTTCATATTAAACGGGTTGGTTGCTAGGTTCCTTTGATTTTAGAAGTTGCAGCAATATTTACATCTATATACACATGAGCCCAAAACGGTTGATAGTCGGAGAACTATGACGCTCCAGTGTCAGTAATCCCTGTTGGACTTCAACAGGTCTCGCCCTCAGATTGTGCTAAATCAGCAGCCCCTGATCGTTCTGTTAAAGTGACACTCTTATTCAAAATCACTACAAACACAAGTGTAACAAACATTAAGTTTGACTTATAAACCTTTAACTACTTTCTAAATAATGCATTTACGGAAATAATTTATTACTGATAAGAAGATACCGTGTATTTAATAGCAGAAAGCGGAAAAAAATATTAAATGATTGATGAATGCTTAAAGATTTATTGTGGTCTACTATAGTCTCATAATTAGAAGAATTACTGTGTTTTCTGCTGATTTCTTTCAAATCAAACTCGGTATCCTTCATAAGAACCACATTTGCTCATCCCATTTGGAAAATCGAAACAATATTATTAATTGTGGTTAATCTTATTTGGGAGTAATAGTGCATCTATAATGCAAATGTCTTGAACGTCTCGGACACTCTCTAGTTCAGCTTCCGGTAGATGATATATCCCGTCAATGTTCGGAGTGTCTCGGGCCTCTGAGGCTCAACTTCCGGTAAATGATAAATCCAGTCGATGTTTCGGAACGTCTCGGGCCTCTGTGGCTCAGCTTCCGGTAAATGACAGATCCCGTCGATGTTTCGGAACGTCTCGGACCTCTGTGGCTAAGCTTCCAGTAAATGATAAATCCCGTCAATGTTCGGAACGTTTCGGGGCCTCTGCGGCTCAGTTTCCGTTGAATGATATATCCCGTCAAAGTCGGAGCTAATTTGAATCGCGATGACTGGTGTACTAGCTCTTTGTGCTTGATGGTCGTACAAAACGCGCAGATTTTCCTTGTAGCTCAACACGTTCTGCACCATCGCTTAGAGTTTTGTGATATAAATACTTCAAAACTTTGCCTAACAGCATGCGGGGTGAGGGGAGGGGCGTGGCATGGGGGAGGGGGGCGAGGGGTTAAAACATTTAAATCGATGGATATAAACACGCATAGATCTTATATGGTGCCACATTTGCTTTCAAGCTTTTCTCCTGAATCCTAAAAAATTAAAAAAAAAAAAAAAACATCTATTAAAAAAAAAACATCTATTAAAAAATCGTCCTTAAAATAATTGGTCTGAATACACATACGCCATCGAAGAGCGAACATACAATGAGGTTTACGCATTTTGTGAAATTTAATGCATACAAAAAGAACCCTGTCGGTCTGTTATTTATAAACAGAAATCTGATTAGCTACATCGTTTTAAGATCCAATTAAGGCCAAGATTACCAGCCCAGGGCTCAAATATAGTTTAAAAAGTGTGCAATCACATAGAGTTAAATTAATATACAGAACAGAGGGCCGGGGCGGGAGGGACGAAGCGTTGGAGGGCGATGGGTTAAATCATTATACAGAACGGAGGACCGGGGCGGGAGGGACGGAGCGTTGGAGAGCGAGGGGTTAAATCATTATACAGAACGGAGGGCTGGGGCGGGAGGGACGGAGCATTGGAGAGCGAGGGGTTAAATCATTATACAGAACGGAGGGCCGGGGCGGGAGGGACGGAGCGTTGGAGAGCGAGGGGTAAAATCATTATACGGAACGGAGGGCCGGGGCGGGAGGGACGGAGCATTGGAGTGCGAGGGGTTAAATCATTATATAGAACGGGGGGCCGGGTGGGAGTTACGAAGCATTGGAGAGTGAGGGGTTAAATTATTATACAGAATGGAGGGCTGGGGCGGGAGGGACGGACCATTGGAGAGCGAGGGGTTAAATCATTATACAGAAAGGAGGGCCGGGAGGGAGGGACGGAGCATTGGAGTGCGAGGGGTGAATTATTATATAGAATGGGGGCCGGGCGGGAGTTACGGAGCATTGGAGAGCGAGGGGTTAAATCATTATACAGAACGGAGGGCTGGGGCGGGAGGGACGGAGCATTGGAGAGCGAGGGGTTAAATCATTATATAGAACGGAGGGCTGGGAAGGGAGGGACGGAGCATTGGATAGCTTTTTTATGTGGTGCCACATTTGCTTTCAAGCTATCCTCTGGAATTCATTAAGAGACAAATCAAACTGAAAATATAACCCATGCAACCAAATCTATAAACAATTTGTTCTTTTAATGGTTATTCTGAATACACAAACGCACACGAAGAGCAGCGAAAAACAATAAAGTTTACGAATTTTCTGAAAATCCGTACATACAGAAATAAAATATATTTTGCCAGTTTAAAATAAACATATAATTATTATTAGTCACAGCTGTTATTGTGGATTTATAAACCTAACATAAGGGACGCAACCTTCCATATATAACTTGGAGATAATGCATGAACACGTTATTTCCCTTTGGTTACATTTCAACATGAATGTATATTTCACAACGATTGTTTATTCACATTTATCGCACTCGTTGGAACGATTTTTCGCCTTAGATAAACGGATAAAATGTTTTCTTAAAAGCTTTCAACTTGTTAAACACGGTTCTCGTGATGCGCATTTTTTTGGTATTTAAACGTTTAATAAGATATATTTACACTCTCTAAAACTATACTTAGTAAAGTTCATTTTTGCGTAAATGTCCCTGTCGAATCTAGGGTGTATTAATTTCGGCGGCCATTTAATATAGAAATGCTAGCTGCGCGCATGTGCAGTAAACGTTTCCTATCAAAACAATAACAAACGCTACAATAAAAGTTAAAAAATTGTACAACGACAAGTAATACACATGTTACTATGTATATTATACCTTACATAAATGTGTCCTTTATGTACATATAAAGTCGATCGGTCCATATATCAGTGTATTTTAATCAACTACCCAGTTTTATGACGTCAGCAGTCCGGACCTCGCCAAAAATAATATGGACCGCTGACGTCATATACTAT
>NC_069137.1:9138719-9163719 GCF_026914265.1 Mya arenaria | reverse complement strand
AGACGACACGTCGCGACTAGTTGCAATACTTAAAAAACGACCAGTCACAACCAGTTACACGACCACTCACGACAAGGCACGACCAGTTACAACCAGTTTCACGACCAGACACAATCAGTTACACGACAATGCACAATCAGCTACTCGACCAGTCCCGACTGGCACGGCAAATTATACGACCATGCATGGCCTTTAACACGACCAGTCATAACCAGTTATACGACATTGCACAATCAGTTACTCGAGCAGTCACTACGAGGCACAACCAGTTACATGATCATTCAAGACCAGTTACTATACCAGGCACGACCAATTACACGACCATTCATGACCAGTTACTAAACCGGGCACGACCAGTTACACGACCATTCAAGACCACTTACTATACCGGGCACGGCAAGTTACACGACCATTCAAGACCAATTACTATACCGGGCACGGCCAGTTACACAACCATTCAAGACCAGTTACTATACCGGGCACGGCCAGTTACACGACCATTCAAGACCAGTTACTATACCAGCCACGACCAGTTACACGACCATTCAAGACCAGTTTCTATACCAGGCACGACCAGTTACACGACCATTCAAGACCAGTTTCTATAGCAGGCACGGCCAGTTACACGACCATTCAAGACCAGTTACTATACCAGGCACGACCAGTTACACGACCATTCAAGACCAGTTACTATACCAGGCACGCCCAGTTACACGAGCATTCAAGACCAGTAACTATACCAGGCACGGCCAGTTACACGACCATTCAAGACCAGTTACTATACCAGGCACGGCCAGTGACACGACCATTCAAGACCAGTTACTATACCAGGCACGGCCAGTTACACGACCATTCAAGACCAGTTACTATACCAGGCACGACCAATTGTAATCTGTAATGACTTATGTTGATGTCCGTTTTCTACTCATATACGTTTATATGCGATTATGCTATAAACCAGCATACAGCATACAGTGATAAGTTATTTGCCTTGTTTTCCAATCCATTAATCATCATACTCGTGTTTTTATCCATTGTCTGTAAAAATTTGTAATAACATATTGTTCAAACTAATTCTCAAAAACTCAAAAAAGGTCTTGTGATGCATATAAATAATCTGTGTTTCCATTAAATGTCATCTAGTATGTTCTTTTTGTATTATCACTTTTATAACTGAATCTGTAATAAAGGTTAGACTTGACTTGATTATGACGGCTCCATACTGTATTACGATTACCGAAGTATTGCTCCACAAAACAAAACAATCGAAAAACAACCGAAAATGATCATTGTCATGAATATTTATCTTTTCTCCAAAGCTGAATAAATATTTATCTAACAAACAATAACGCGTTAACGGTGACACATTTGAATAGATTACTTGCCATACCATTGGTTTTTTCTTTGTTATTGCGAAAATTTATCGTATTGACTTATTTCTATAGTAACAAAAGTTAAAATAAATGTCTTTTCTTTTGTATATGAATAATTTAGTCATGAAAATATGTAAATATTTAAACATTGGGAATTGTCTTCGTGGCACGCCGTCTAATTAAGCACTTGACACCTAACGGAAATATGCCGGAAATAGCCGTGTGTTCACGGAAATTCCCGAATGGTTACGATGAAAGGAACAGAAAAATGTCGGAAACCCTCACAGATGAGAAAATAACTGCTGCATTTGTTAACAAATATTGGTTGCATTAATTATTTAGATGAATAATATTATTATAAAAATATTATTCCACGCATCTTTGACATTGAAGGGATGTTTTATGTTGATTTAAAGAAAATCGTTTTGTAAGATAGTTAACAGGTGGCAATAAATTAATAATTCAATAAAGGGGTCAATCGGCCCTAATGTTTTAAACAATATTATCAAGGACCAGCTCAGCATGATATGTCAGTTCTAATATAATATCCACATTTAAAACAGTTATGAGAGGTTTTCTTATACGACATGTTCTGTATGATAATCAATTTTAACTAGTTTTACACAGTTTAAGTATAAGTAAGTAAATAGTAAGTAAAATAAGAACCTCTGAAGAAGGACTGTGTACGTGTAAAGGGGAGATTCAGTTAAGCCAGATCGAGTGAACTCCCCTCGTTCACCAGAGTGATGATGCTATGGGTACCACGTTAGATTTAACGTCATCAAACCTCTGATGAATAAGAATGGGGATCAAATTCGACATTAGTAAGGACTGCCCCTTTCTATAGGCTGCACTGGGGTTTGTGCCGGGACCATCCCCCGGTGTCACATTTAAACACTTTCCGTTGCTGAAAAGAGAAAATATAACCCAATATTCTCCAGAGAAATAAGTTTAAGGCCAAAATGCTGTGGAAACCACGATTAAAAAAAAACGAATGGCTCCACAGCGGCGACGTTGTTGTTTATTAACCATCACCTTCGTCATGGATTCATCAGCTGTATACTATATGCCTAACTACATCCCGTGGAGTCACCTGTCATATGTACAACCGTCAAGTACCAGTGGGTCGAATAACCATTAATACTTAGAAAAAAAGTTTGGGAAATATGTATTCGTAAGAAATATTTCAGTTTTGAAATAAAAGTTGTTTTAGAACGGAAATCAATGGATTACAAATCGAACTAATCAAATCAAATCAAATTTTATTTTCAGTCGGTGTGACATAACAGAGAAAACATTAGCTATGAATAGCTATTGACCGAGTGAGCGAAAGTCACGGCTTGTTTGAAGCTATAAACTAAAACCAAATTGTAAAACAAACAAATAAAGATGATTATAGTGTATAAAAGGTCTTTATGCAAAGCTGTTTAAGAATGTTGGTGTTTAGTAGTTCTATTATTTGCTAAGCCTAACATGTATCATAAACATCCATTAAATAAACGACATATAAAAACAAACATATCATGTATTATAAACGGAATAGTATAAGTATTATGATAGATAAAACATACACCAAGTTAAACCTGTATTGATAATGGTAGACAGTAGAAAATCCTTCACAGGTCGTAAATGTCTCCACACACGTCTTGTTACAACAGGTGTGATAAAATGAGCCTATTTTATCTGCCCTCTGTCTTTGGTATTTATTCATACTATTAAATTTGATACAATACCTTAAATAACGGATATTTTATCACCCAGACATCTTCAAAAGATGCCGATAAATTTGATCTGTTTCTATACAAATAGTGCTCGTCATTTGTGCAATTTTCACATCTTTGAAATATTTCAATCAACACCGGCGGAACTTGATTGCAATTTGGACACCTTCGGAATTGTTCGGCGGTATCTATGGGACGTTTTGAAAACCGTTAATTTATCTATTGAAGTGTCCTTCATTTGTAATAAATTTGCTGGATGAATGGTGGCTGATTTTCAACAGAAAAGATCAAAGATAGTTGACAATATATTTCAATTGAATGCATAGGCTTAATTTAAACAGAAGATTTAATATATCAAATTAAGCAACAATGAAGTTACAAGATTGATTATATCAGCGCTTGTATTCCATGCATACGGAGTTCACCGTCCGCAAACTTCAACGTCATAGTCGTCGTCATCGTTGTCATCATCATAATCATCGTAATACTTGCCGTCGTCGTCACCTCCTACGCCACCAACACCATCACCATCAGCATCATCATCATCATCATGTATAATAATAATAATAATAATAATAATAATAATAATAATAATAATAATAATAATGATGATGATGATGATAATCATAATAATAATAATAATAAATGATATGAAGAAGAAGAAGAAGAAGAAGAAGAAGAAGAAGAAGAAGAAGAAGAAGAAGAAGAAGAAGAAGAAGAAAGTAGAAGAACTGCAGGTCTAGTCTCTGAGTCACATCTTGTACATTATCATTTAAGTCATACATGCCCCGGATAGCATTGTTGAGCTGTAAGAATTTTATGAGAAAGCCGTTAAATGGAGCCAATTTGGTGTTTCTTTATGGCTAATCTGACGTTCTTTGTGTGTTAAGTACCTCTTAATTTCACCATTGTGTCTCTCACTATAAATGCCCGATTTTAACAATGTCCGAAATACGGGTATTGTTCGCCGAGGCTATTAGAATTAAGGGTGTAAATAACACATACTAGGTTTTGATTTATGGCATTTTGTCTTATTCAATTGTAAAATGTGAAACACTTAAGCCGAATACGAAAACATCCTTAAAAGTTGGGAATACGAATATTTCATTTAGTTAAAAGTTGGAATGAGTTAGCGAAATTCTGCCGATGGCAAATTTCATATTTCTAAAGGTAGCACCTAATGATATACATCGCTATAGAAGAAGTTTAAATGCAAAATTATTTTTATAATATTAGATTTTTATACGACATACAAAAATGCCATTAATCTTTAAATCACTAAATGATTTTGAAAATTAATGTATTGTATTTGTACTTAGGTCGCTTAATCAATTAGTAAATCCAAGATCATTGTATCATACAGTAAAGTATCCCTCATTTTGCACATGAAATACGAACAACACGTTAATCAAATTTAAAAAAAATGAAAATCGGAAAGAAATATTAATACCATTAGGGATTTCTTAGTTTAGTTCCCTTTTGATCCTTTCTTAGTCGAAGTTTTCACACACTGGAAAATAAGTTTCTTCCATGACCGAGAGTGTAAAATAGATTCATCATAACCTGAGCGTAGGCTTTTTATGGAAACGAGGTTTAAAATAAATATAGCAAAATTGTTTCTTTTCGGTTGAGTTATTTTGTACACAGCGAAAACAAACGCAGTTCCATATATATTCGTTTATCTGTGCCCGTGGGTAAGATAAAGAATTATCTTGAGTGGGAAAAAATGGCATCACAACGGTAATAATTTCTGTGAAATTAGGTACATACTTCATTACACAGCAACAGATGCACGATGGTGAAATTTGTGATAACATCCATTAATAATTTCGCGAGTTTTGTAACACGTTTTTGTGCCATTATGACTTTCTTCTGAAATCACCTCGTTAAAACCTGGCATATATGGCAGAAAGGTCGTTCTTTTCTGAGGTTGGGGTCATATTTTGTCACAATCCAAAATGTACACATAATATGATGACGTCATCAGAATTCCGAGACAGATAATGATTAAGTACTGTAATTAGACGATGATAGAAACTGTCGTCTGGCAAACAATGCTATGAGTCATAATGGAAGATATTCGGAAGAGTTTAATAAATCTGTATAGTGAAGTGTCGTGGATTAGAACTAAGCCCAAAATTCAATTAGGCTGAACTTTAAGTGTTTCGATTATTCACCTAATTTTGGTCTTCAAAGATACAAATGTATGGCCTGACAGAATGCAAAGTTTCAAGTCATTTTAAGTGTTTCTAAAATAATTTATCGATCATTATCTTACACTAAAGCGAATCGTCTTTAATGCTGAAAATAATAGCAAAAAAATGTTAATTATTAAATAATTATAATGAAGAATTAAAATGAACGTTTAGTTTTATGCTCGGGAAATGTTAACTTTAAAATGAAGCACTTCTTTTGTTGTTTATATAAGATTTGTGGGCAATCGAAATCTTCGGATATAAACTTATTGTGTTGTTTCGGAAATAAAGAAAGTCTAAACCCTGCATAATTGTCTCCCTTCTTAGGAAGCTCAGAAAAGCGCATCATTTCAGAATTAATCTGTAAGCCTAGCCTCTCGAAATCAAATTCTCTCTTTTAAGAAGCCCTCATTTATCAAAATTCTTTAAAGCACTAAAACACGTTAAGAGCTTGATAAGAGACGGGCTTAACTATTGAGTGTAATATATGTACGGCCATAATTTATCAATACAAGATCTTCTTATTCTCAAAATATTGAAGATACCTTAAAATAGATGAGTGTTTTCTTATCTTAGATAATAGACGTGTCTGGGCCTGAGTCATTTTGGTATTGTACGAAACACGTTAGCCTCGGGAAAAGCTGAAACAGTTGTAGAATTCACTCTTTCATAAATATCATTCAATGCAATATTAAAGTCACATACAGTCAAATAAAATAAATATGTAGCACAAATGTTTAATCATATGATTTCTGAAATGCATCTCCACTGTCGAGTGACGTCAAAACCCCGGCAGCGTAATTTAAAGACGTGAATACTTGTATATCGGCGGTAGAGTGACGTCATCAGGTCATCAAGTGCGGGGAGTTCAAACCCGCTACCTCTTGTGTGAAGGTCGGATACATACAATACCGGACTTGATAAAGAACGAAGGGGCTTATTCTAAATACAAGTTATGGCATCGGACACGGGATCCCCTGACCATCGCACTTTCCTTTCCGTGTGGCTGCCTTTTAGCAACAACCATAATATCACATATGAAATGTGTACGGTGTAATCTAATTGCTGTCCTACTTCATAGTATATTTTCTTCAAATGCTCGTATTTGTAGAAGTAGTAACCGGCAGTTAATTATTGTACGGAAATATTTTAAGACAAAACACCCCCACACACAGAAGAAATAATATTTGTTCTAAAATAAAAAAGAAATATAAAAATGGATTTCGAGTATCATCATTATCAAAGACACGATAATTAGTTCTGTGTTCAAGGGTCCTTTAAAGATCAAACCCGCATTTCGTACCGATGCATAGAAACGGATGGCCAGTCGAGACAGTGGGGACTAATTTTGTACAAAATCTGTAATTGACCTATAAATTGTTCCCATATCTAACTATTCCTTAATTCCACTTGAATGCTCCCTTACCGTCCCCACTCGAGATATAAAATGGCGGATAACAATTTTGTAAACAATTATCGAATAGTTTTCTGGCAGTCTCAAGTGCGGTCAGTGTATTCTTAAAAGGTTTGGGTAAATATTTGGTTTAAGAGTTGTGCCGAACCGCAGGGGATAGTCGCCTTCGAGAAAGTGAGAGAGAGAGGGGGGAGAGAGAGCGAGAGAGAGAGAGAGAGAGAGAGAGAGAGAGAGAGAGAGAGAGAGGGGGGGGGGTTAAGTATCCCCACCCCATTTCGAGCTTAAGCGGTTTATTTCCTTAATTTCTTGTATGCTGTTCAACAATATTTCGGTCACCATAATTGGTTATAAGGATAAATAGGGTTTACAGTTTTACGTAATTTAATCTTCTTTGGATGTTTGTATGGGTGTGTGGTAATCAAAATAAGTTAAGGTAAATGTTCGACTTGAAATGTGAATCGTTCCGCGGGGGATTGTCGCCATTGAGGGGTCTTGGATAAGTACCCATGGTAGGGGCGGTGTGCTATCAGGGTAATTTTCGCCATTGATTGGGCTTTTGATAAGTCCCCGGGGGAAGGGCGGTGTGCTCTGGGAGTTTTTAAAGATTTTGTAGCCATTGATGGGGGCTTTTGAAAGGACCCCAGGGGAAGGGTGGTGTGCTCTGGGGGTTTTTAAAGATTTTGTAGCCATTGAGTGGGCTTTTGGTAAGTCCCCTGGGGAAGGGCGGTGTGCTCTGGGAGTTTTTAAAGATTTTGTAGCCATTGAGGGGGCTTTTGAAAGGACCCCAGGGGAAGGGTAGTGTGCTATCAGGTGGTTTGTCGCCATTGCATGGGTTTTTGATAAGTCCCCGGGGGAAGGGCGGTGTGCTCTGGGAGTTTTTAAAAAAATTGTAGCCATTGAGGGGGCTTTTGAAAGGACCCAAGGGGAGGGGCGGTGTGCTCTTATGGGGATTGTAGCCATTAAGGGGCTTTTGATAAGTTCCCGGGGGAGGGGCGATGTTCTCTTAGGGGGATTGTAGCCATTGAGGGGGCTTTTGATAAGTCCCCGGGGGAGGGGCGGTGTGCTCTTAGGGGGATTGTAGCCATTGAGGGGGCTTTTGATAGGTCCCCGGGGGAGGGGCGATGCTCTCTTATGGGGATTGTAGCCATTGAGGGGGCTTTTGATAAGTCCCCGGGGGAGGGGCGGTGTGTTCTAATGGGGATTGTAGCCATTGAGGGGGCTTTTGATAGGTCCCCGGGGGAGGGGCGGTGTGCTCTTATGGGGATTGTAGCCATTGAGGGGGCCTTGATAGGTCCCCGGGGGAGGGGCGGTGTGTGATAAGATATCCCCACCCAATCTTGCTCTTCAAATTTCTTTGTTTAATTTGCCGTTGGCATGTATAACAAATTGTTTGTCGATGTTCTTGGTCTAAGTATCAATTGATTGTTCCATTCACTCGCATGTATCTTAATGTCTTAAATAACGTATATTATACTTGATTTTACAAAGGATGAAAACCCAGTAGTTCAGGTAGCGCAGGCTAAACAAAGAAGTATCCAGTTGCGTATGGAATCTCTTTTATCATTTTATAAGGCCTAATATACTGTGAAATAGTATTTGAATGTCACATAATGGAGCCAGGGGCTTGTACGTCGGGAGCCGCCCCTGAAATTGCACGTTGAAATATATTAATGATCAGAACAGACCAAAATGTGCCATGATAGATAACTATATTAACAACATTTTCTCGAAGAAGCTAACCCGTGATAGGTTTTAAGGATACTATTTTTCTAGGGTTCTAAAGGGGGTTGGGGAGGGGTGGCTTGTTTTCTTCTAAGGCAAGGGCCCCTTGTAAAGTCAAATCTTGAACCAGTTTACGTCGAGTAACATAATACAATGAGGGTTCCAGGATTTGAGACTAGATGTGCGCTTTGATGGGGTTTAGGGATACCGACCGCCCAGACGCCCATTTCCTAAAAAAATGTTTGACTGTTTATATCATTGTATTATAAGCATCTATCTTACATAGACTTTAAAAGTTCACTAAATTTTATTAGAGAGTGGGGGTGTCGGATGCGCCCCTCAAAACCTCGAAATGAAACCAAATATATTAGAACTGTCAATGCTAGCAGATACAACGTCACTACTTGACCATAAAGTGGAATCAAACTGTAATCATTGTATAATAGACAATACGCACAACCGACAACCTTTAGACAGACACGTTTCTTCTAGTTTTCATAATAAAACAATTGAAAATCATTACCGTAAACCCTCGAAAACCGCTTATGACATTGCATCGACATTCTAATCATATCGCTTACATCATTTTATTTAATAATTGACAACATTTCGAGATATAAGATGCCTGCCTATCCGTCATATACCGAAGACACATCTTCAATTTGATTGAAAAGTAAACAAATTACCGCCGGATACAGTGTAAATAAATGTGTCACTTTTCAAGTGTTGGTCATTATAATATTGGTGGTCTATTTTAAATTAATTTATTAAGCTTACTTTTAAAGACTTCTCTACGCTTAAGTGAATCATTCTCTAATCCGCTCTTATGGTAAAAATCAAGACTGATGACCTTGTCAGAGGCCCAGAGAACGTCCCCCCCCCCTGTGTGTCTCGAACCCATGACATCTAGGGTGAGGGACCGGACACCATTAAACCGATCTCACATTAGGTGGTGTTGTATTAAAGTATCGCCTCCTATTTCACTGATAGGGCTCGTTCCAATGACCTCTAGGGTGAGGGGGCGGAAACCACTAGAACGACCTCACATTATGTGGTGTGGTATTAATGTTTCACCTCCTAATTCCACTAGTGGTGCTCGTACCCACGACATCTAGGATGAGGGGGCGTACATGACTAGACCGATCTCACATAAGGTTGTGTAGTATTAAAGTATCGCCTCCTATTTGACGGGTGATGCTCGTACTCATGACCTCTTGGGTGAGGGGGCGTACAAGACTAGACTGATCTCATGTTGGATGGTATAGTGTTAAAATATCACCCCCATTTCATAGGGCGTTGGTTGGCAACACATTATGGTGGATCCTTGGTCACGTGCTAAGACACCTGACTGTCAACACAGGGGTCGTGTGTTATCCCCGCATCACAATTCAAATTCCGGGAGGGACATTAAACGGATGACCCGTGTGATATTAATATACAATGGTGCAAATTAAGGAACTAGGCTGGCAGATTTGTAGCAGCAATAACAACAGAAGCAGCAGCACAATGATATCATCGGAACAGAACAGAACATATGTTGCTTGTGTGTGTTTTATATTAATATTATATAAACAATACAAGTATATCATTGTATTTATAAACTACCTCAAGCTCAGTCCCAGAAACATTTAAAACGTTGCAATACAAGTGTGCCTGCTTCAGAATGAATGCAGTAAATTCTTTCGAATTTGAAGATTAAAGTTTAATTTAAGACGTCTGGGTCTGGGTCTGGGAATTAATCTGTATAATGGGGCTGTGTATGACAGTTTATATAAACGTGTATCAAACGTTAATTTCCAAGTTGTTACAAACTGTTACAGTGTATACACTCTCCGGTATAAACATGGCCATCGAACTTGACCAATCAATGACGAGTGTTACTTTCCTAATTCAATTGGCTTTTTTTGAGGGGTTACAGGAAAAATATTCCAAGTCACATTATATCAAGACTCAGATATAACCTTTTCGTTTGAGCCAGTGTTTAAGAATGCGTCTTAATTATGAACACGGAAATGTTTAAGTGACATAAAATAAAGAAGCAGATATGTTTTTTCCCTCTTACCTTCCACTGCAAGTTATCGTTACTATAGGGTTGTTGGCGATGCTTTAAGACTATATCAAAAAATGGACACAAATTTTAGTGTTTAAACTATATATAAGTTTAATTATGAACACGGAAATGTTTAAGTGACAAAAAAAAATAATTTTCCCTTTCATCTTCTACTGAAAGTTATCGTAACTCTGTTGACGATGCTATAAACGTATATAAAAAATGGACACAAATTTTAGTGTATAAACTTTCATAATTGTTCAGTTATTTGTTTACTTTTGATATTCGGGTTTTCAAAAAGACGTTAACCTTAAACTGTCCAGTGTTTATGTTCACTCCCTCCCCCCGCACGCCTGGGCGCCCGTCTGTCCGTCCGTTTGTATGGCTGTATGACCGTCCTAAAACATTTGCGATCAATTACACAACAATTAATGCAACCTATAAATATTCATGACCTAATGATGATAGTAAATGATTGGCGCAAATTGTTTCTATTTTCCCTTATATAATGGCACTTTTTGGAATACCGAAGCTGTGTTTATTGCTCTTCTTTTGTTATTTGTTACATTATGAGAAAAGAATGGAGATCATAATAAAATGCAAATTCAGTCCAATAATTAGCGGTGTCATATTTTTATAATTGTTCATAAAGCAAACAATAATTTTCAAAGCATTTAAAATTCCTTAAAGTCTTAGTCACCCTTGTCTAAGATCGCGTTAACCCGTAAGACAGTCTATTGTCATGGCGTAATGAGATATATTGCTTTGTTCGAGAGAAAAATAGGAAACCCGAAATAAAATAAAAAAAGTCATTTTTTGAAATTTGTTTATTGTAGTTAAGCTCATGTGGTCTACATGGACCAGACAGCGCTTAACAACGAAAGATAACGGAAAACGAATTCGGCAATTATCGGTACATTCCGTAGCAGTATTCGAAATAATCTGCCAAGTCGGTAACGTACGTCCTTGTTAGGGTTGTAAAAAACATAAAATTTCATTAATTAAATTGGATACCTACTGCTTCAGGCGTGAGACCACAGTTATTTTTACTATATGTTTCATATAGACACTAACCTGGCTTTTGACTTTATACACACCCCAATTGAAAAACAAGGACATGGCATCTCTAGAACAATTCAAGACACAAAATATAATCACAAGAAAACACCATGTTGACCATTGACCCGACTGTCAAAATTGAGTTCAAATACATAACCCTTCCGCCAGGGAGTCAATCGGCTACAAAGAAATAATTTTCAGACTTCCACCAGCTATGATTTTTCCAATATTTACATTGAAAACTATCAATTTCTGCAATAGAGTGTCAAATTCAGTCAAGTTCTCTGCAAAAAGAACACTTTTGCTTCTTTTTCATTCAATTTTAATAAAATATTGATACTTGAACACAAGCACTCTTTTTTTCTGTATTCACATCCGGATCTTGGTCGACGAGGTCAGATAACTGTGGTCTTGAGCCTTTAGAGGTTTCTGAGTCATCTGACAAAACAAGGTACGGCCAGTCATTGCTTAAGACCCTGTCTTACCGACACGGCCATTAGCGTCCTTGTTAAGATCGTAAAAATATACCTTAAATTATATTGAATATCTATTGCTTCTAAAGGTTTGTTTTTATTCAGTTTTTGGGACTAAATCGTCGTTCACCATGCCCTGTTTCCATCAAATTTATACGAATTACCCGTTCAAAAAACATGAGTGCCGGCATTTCTTCTATTGACTTTCTTTTCCTAGATATTATGTTAGAAATCCCAGTATGATTGAATTTATATCATTACTAAATTCTGATAAAAAAACTCTGTTGATAAAATAGTTATTTCCTGTATTAATTAAGGCTTTTAAGATAAGAGACATCAATATATGATAATTTAAAAGGCATTCTCACATTGTATTGTTGTTAAATTTAGTTTTGTGTAGACCATACGTGTTGATGGAATAATTACCCAAATGTTCATACGCATTACTTATTTATTACATGCATGCTAGTTTTCATTTTGTATTTATAGTGATGGGCTGTATATGCTAAATTAAATAAACATTCTACTCTGTTCTGTTCTGTTCTGTTCTGTTCTGTTCTGGTCTGTTCTGTTCGGTCTTATAATGGGAATTAAAGGTAAATCTCGTATCGCTTGTATCAATGATTCCCTATATGGCCGACACCCTCCCGCATGGGCGAAACATTAGAAACCATGAGCAAGGGAGAGTATGTCCTTTAATAAAAGCAAGTTTTAACAGTTACTTCCCTTCGACAGATACAAAACTGAAAGCAACTGGTCATTTGGAACTCCTCGTCCATTTTATATCGAAAACAACATCGGATGTGTGCCGGTACATCAGTAGAAGTAAATAGTACAATACTATATAATAGTACATGATAGTTCTAGTAAAGTTTGAGTGTTTAACGTGTATTTTGCATTACTAAGTCTAAATTGATTGTCAGTGAAGTGTTTAATTGCATAGATAGTTAAGATTTTTATGAGTTAAGAAATAGAGTTTAACTGCTAGACTGAAAGCAACGCGATCATCTTGCAGCATAGTTAACTGTAAAGATTTCTGACTTTGTAAACCGTCCATAAACATCCGAGGATGTTTTAGATGAAAAATGACCGAGGAGTTCCGAATGAGCAACTGGTTAATGGGCGTAACCTCCCTTTGATTTGTTACAATGATATGAACTGGGACACGCAGAACAATGCGTTATAATTATTTGGGAACACACTGGTATGGCTTGCTGACAACCAACCTGGGTTGGAATTCGAACCTGGGTCACCTTTATGAAAAGCGGTTAACCAATGCGATTGCCTTATAACAACGCCTCAAATGAACGTTTGTCCTTTCACCTGCATATATTTATTCCGATGAACAAACCAGATGGTATGTAAGCTTATTTATACTTGCACTCGGGTCTTGCCCGTCTGACAAATGATCCGATGAGATTTTTGGTCATTTTTGGTTTTAGGAGCAAAGTGCACAGAAATGTAACCCTGGTTAGAGCTACCCTGGTTCTTTAACGTGCGCCAGTTTATAGCACTGTCACACGGGACCCTCATTGAACGTCCCTCACGGAAGACGATTAGTATGTTCTAGGTGGTGCGGCGGGATATCGAACCTGCGACCCCTGGATTGACAGTCAAGTGTGTTACCAATAGGCCAAGTATCATCCAATGAACAATGAACGCAACAATTTTGGTCCACCACCTATACAACATAAATCACGCGTGTGATTGGTCAACATACGTTCAACTAATGTGACGTAGATAAAACACGTGGCGTCATTAGTGCTACCGCTTTCAAACGGCCGGTTTAAACAAACTTTGTTCATGATTCGGAGCGATATTTATCGGAATTTCAGTAAAATTACTAGGGTTAGGGTTAGGTGAAAATACATACAATTGAAACACCGTAAAATGTGGGATCATCTATGCATTGTTAATAATGTAAATGATGTGGTCCGGTCCAGATCGAAAAATTCCTACACTAGGGCACTTACGGAAGCAGATATTGTTTGCGGTGATCTATGCAATTCTGGCATTTTTTATAGTCGTTATTGCTTTAGTGATTGTACTCAGATGTTTTATTGCTGCAACAAGATATTACTTTAAGAAGCGCGCACTTGTGGGTTAAACTCCAAGGGTGTGCTATGAACCGACAACAATTTGGCCTTAAGCAATGTATGAGGCGATCTTCCAAGAACACATTGGCTAAGCGTGGAAGGGGTCACTAGGTGCGGATTGGAACATGTCGATAGATGACGCTTATAAAGATTTCTGGTGGACGGAAACATTTTAAATTTCTTTGCGGCGACAATCACCGTTTTTTGGTGCCTTCAAAAATATATATATTCGATCTTACAATGGCGTAAGGCACTTATCAACATGAAACATCTGATTAAATAAACCCAAAGCTGAAAAGTCCCAAATATTTCAAATGTTGACTCGATTTTACAGTAAAGCCTGACTTAATAGGAATTACCCCCAAAATCCTTAATCTTCCGACTTTTGATGTAAAATCAATGACCGGATTATCTCGAGACCTATTGATTAGATTTTGGTTTATTTGGACAGAAACAAATCCCAATCGTCAGCTAATTTTCAGATTATCTAATCCATGCGAAAACAAAAGGTATTTGCATGTGGAGAGAAGAAAGGGAAAAGGGTTATATCTGCTGATTTGTTCAACGTCACTTAGGCCATTTTCAATCTCACTCCCCATTTTAACTAAATTGAGGTGGCTCATATATCAAGTGATGTTTTACATACAGATAAAAGGATTCATTTGTTTAATACCGACTTTCTTATTAATTGGTCTCCACAATTTCCATTTAGCATGGCAATGTGACATGGGCAGTGAAATTTAGCCTGTGCAATCTCAAACATATGTGAAAGGGTAAGAGTGGTCGTGTGGTATAGGTGTCTGCCTCTCACACTATTGGCTGTGGGTTATATCACCACCAGGGTGGGAGTGGTCTAGTGGTATAGGTGTCTGCCTCTCACACTATTGGCTGTGGGTTAAACACCACCAGGGTAAGAGTGGTCTAGTGGTATAGGTGTCTGCCTCTCACACTATTGGCTGTGGGTTATATCACCACCAGGGTAAAAGTGGTCTAGTGGTATAGGTGTCTGCCTCTCACACTATTGGCTGTGGGTTATATCACCACCAGGGTAAGAGTGGTCTAGTGGTATAGGTGTCTGCCTCTCACACTATTAGCTGTGGGTTATATCACCACCAGGGTAAGAGTGGTCTAGTGGTATAGGTGTCTGCCTCTCACACTATTGGCTGTGGGTTATATCACCACCAGGGTAAGAGTGGTCTAGTGATAGGTGTCTGCCTCTCACACTATTGGCTGTGGGTTATATCACCACCAGGGTAAGAGTGGTCTAGTGGTATAGGTGTCTGCCTCTCACACCAGAGCTTGGAGTTCGATCACCACCAGGGAAAGAGTGGTCTAAGGATATTGGTGTCTGTCTCTCACACCATAGGCTGTGGCTTCGATCACCACCAGGGTAAAGGAATTCAAGCAATACAGGTGTCTGTCCCTCACATCAGTCACTACTCCCAGTTACACGACCAGTCACTCCAAGTTACACGACCAGTCACTCCCAGTTACCCAACCAGTCGCTTCCAGCTACGCAACCAGTCACTCTCAGTTACAAAACTAATCACGCCCAGTTACAAGATTAGTCACTACCAGTTACACGACAAGTCACTCCCAGTAAACGATCAGTCATTCCAAGTTACACGACCAGTCACTCCCAGCTACGCAACCAGTCACTCCCAGTTACAAAACCAGTCACGCCCAGTTACACGATCAGTCACTACCAGTAACACGACAAGTCACTCCCAGCTACGCAACCAGTCACTCCAAGTTACACGATCAGTCACTCCCAGTTACGCAACCAGTCACTCCCAGTTACACGATCAGTCACTCCCAGTTAAGCAACCAGTCACTCCAAGTTACACGATCAGTCATTCCCAGCTACGCAACCAGTCACTCCAAGTTACACGATCAGTCACTCCCAGTTACCCAACAAGTCACTCCAAGTTACGCAACCAGTCACTCCAAGTTACGCAACAAGTCACGCCGAGTAACACGACCAATAACTCCCAGTTACAAGATCAGTCACTCCCACTAACACGATCAGTCATTCCCAGTTACACAACCAGTCACTCCCATTTACACAACCAGTCACTCACAGTTACACGATCAGTCACTCTCAGTTACACGACCAGTCAGTCCCAGTTACGCGACTAGCCACTCCCAGATACGCGACCGGTCACTTTAAGTTACCCATCCAGTCACTCCCAGTTACACGATCAGTCACTCCCAGTTACACGACTAGTCATTCCAAGTACCACGACCAGTCACTCCCAGTTACAAGACCAGTCACTCCAAGTTACACGTCCAGTCACGTCCAGTTACACGACCAGTCACTCCAAGTTACACGACCAGTCACTCCCAGTTACACGACCAGTCACTCCAAGTTACACGACCAGTCACTCCAAGTAACACGACTAGGCACGCTCAGTAACACGACCAGGCACGCTCAGTAACACGACCAGGCACGCTCAGTAACACGACCAGACACGCTCAGTATCACGACCATGCACGCTCAGTTACACGAATAGGCACGCTCAGTTACACGACTTGGCAAGCTCAGCTACACGACCAGGCACGCTCAGTAACACGACTAGGCACGCTCAGTAACACGAGTAGGCACGCTCAGTAACACGACTAGGCACGCTAAGTTACGCGACCAGGAACGCTCAGTAACACGACCAGGCACGCTAAGTTACATGACCAGTCATTCCAAGTTACTCGATCAGTCACGCCCAGTAACGCTACCAGTCACGCCCAATAACACGACCAGGCACGCTCAGTAACACGACTAGGCACGCTCAGTAACACGACCAGGCACGACTATGCACGCTCATAACACGATTATGTATGCTCAGTAATACGACTATGCACGCTCAGTAACACGACCAGGCATGCTCAGTAACACGACCAGGCACGCTTAGTAACACGACCAGGCACGCTCAGTAACACGACCATGCACGCTCAGTTACACGACTAGGCACGCTCAGTAACACGACTAGGCAAGCTCAGCTACACGACCAGACACGCTCAGTAACACGACTAGGCACGCTCAGTAACACGAGTAGGCACGCTCAGTAACACGACTAGGCACGCTCAGTTACGCGACCAGGCACGCTCACTAACACGACCAGGCACGCTAAGCTACATGACCAGTCATTCCAAGTTACTCGATCAGTCACGCCCAGTAACGCTACCAGTCACGCCCTGTAACACGACTAGTCACGCTCAGTAACAAGACTAGGCACGCTCAGTAACACGATCAGGCACGCTCAGTAACACGACTAGGCACGCTCAGTAACACGACCAGGCACGCTCAGTAACACGACCAGGCACGCTCAGTTACATGACCAGGCACGCTCAGTAACACGACCAGGCACGCTCAGTAACACAACCAGGCACGCTAAGTTACACGACCAGTCATTCCAAGTTACACGATCAGTCACGCCCAGTAACGCTACCAGTCACGCCCAGTAACACGACTAGTCACGCTCAGTAACACGACTAGGTACGCTCAGTAACACGACAAGGCACGCTCAGTAACACGACTATGCACGCTCAGTAACACGACCAGGCATGCTCAGTAACACGACCTGGCACGTTCAGTAACAGAACCAGGCACGCTCAGTTACACGACCAGGCACGCTCAGTTACACGAATAGGTACGCTCAGTAACACGACCAGGCACGCTCAATAACACGACTAGGCACGCTCAGTAACATGACCAAGCACGCTCAGTAACACGACTACGAACGCTCAGTTACACGACTAGGCACGCTCATTAACACGACCAAGCTTGCTCAGTAACACGACCAGGCACGCTTAGTTACACGACCAGTCCAAGTTACACGACCAGGTACGCTCAGTTACACGACTAGGCACGCTCAGTAACACGATTATGCACGCTCATTAACACGACCAGGCATGCTCAGTAACACGACCAGGCACGCTCAATAACACGACTAAGTACTCTCAGTATCACGACTAAGCACGCTCAGTAACACGACCAGGCACGACTATGCACGCTCATAACACGATTATGTATGCTCAGTAATACGACTATGCACGCTCAGTAACACGACCAGGCATGCTCAGTAACACGACCAGACACGCTCAGTAACAAGACCAGGCACGCTCAGTATCACGACTAAGCACGCTCAGTAACACGACAAGGCACGACTATTCACGCTCAGTAACACAACTAGGCACGCTCAGTAACACGACCAGGCACGCTCAGTAACACGACTAGACACGCTCAGTAACACGACCAGGCACGCTCAGTTACACGACCAGGCACGTTCAGTAACACGACTAGGCACGACTAGGCACGCTCAGTTACACGACCAGGCACGCTCAGTAACACGACTAGGCACGACTAGGCACGCTCAGTAACACGACCAGGCACGCTCAGTAACACGACTAGACACGCTCAGTAACACGAGTTGGCACGCTCAGTAACACGACCAGGCACGCTCAGTAACACGACTAGACACGCTCAGTAACACGACCAGGCACGCTCAGTAACACGACTAGGCACGACTAGGCACGCTCAGTAACACGACCAGGCACGCTCAGTAACACGACTAGACACGCTCAGTAACACGAGTTGGCACGCTCAGTAACAAGACCAGGCACGCTCAGTAACACGACTAGACACGCTCAGTAACACGACTAGGCACGCTCAGTAACACGACTAGACACGCTCAGTAACACGACCAGGCACGCTCAGAAACAAGACCAGTCAAGCCCATTTTCACGATCTGGCTTGACCAGTCACACCCGGTAACACAACAAGTAACGTCCAGATTCTTACCCAGGAACAACCAGTTACACAGTAATAATATGAAGAAGAACTTTGTACGTGTATAATGAATCATGCTATGAACCACTAAAAAAAACGTTAAAAGGTATTATGATGCATATAAATAATCTCTGTTGCAATTTAAAGCCATCTAGTATATCATTTGTGTATTATCAATGTTATAACTGATTCTGTAATAAACGTTAAACTTGACTTGATAAAGACGTCTCTATACTGTATTACAATTACCGAAGTACGGCTCCGCATAATCAAAACAATGGAAAACAACCGAAAATGATCATTGTCATGAATATTTCTCTTTTCTCCAAAGCTGAATAAATATTTATCAAACAAACAATAGCGCGTAAACGGTGACACATTTCAATAGATTACTTGCCTTACTATTGGTTTTTCTGTGTAATCATCGTATTGACTTATTTCTATAGTAACAAAAGTTTAAATAAATGTCTTTTCTTTTGTATATGAATAATTTAGTCATGATAATATGTAAATATTTAAACATTGAAAATTGGCTTCGTGGCACGCCGTCTAATTAAGCACTTGACACCTAACGGAAATATGCCGGAAATAGCCGAGTGTTCACGGAAATTCCCGAATGGTTACGATGAAAGGAACAGAAAAATGTCGGAAACCCTCACAGATGAGAAAATAACTGCTGCATTTGTTAACAAATATTAGTCGCATTAATTATTAAGACGCTTAAAATTATTTAACATAATTCCACGCCTCTTTTACATTGAAGATATGTATTTATGTCGATTTAAAGAAAATCGTTTTGTAATATAGTTAACAGGTGGCAATAAATTAATAATTTAACATAGGGGACAATCGGGCTTCATAACTCATTAAACAATATAAAGTCCCTTAAAAATATCAGCATAGCATGATTTGTCAGTTTTAGTATAATATCCTCATTTAAAAGAGTGTTGAACGGTTTTAATATACGAAATGTTCAGTATGATAATCAACAGTAACTAGTTTTACACATATTAAGTATAAGTAAGTCAATAGTAAGTAAAATAAGATTCTAATTTTTTGTATGCGTTTAAATGTCAGAGAGACTGTGATTCAGTTAATCCTGATCGAGTGATCTCCCCTCGTTCACCAAAATGATGATGCTATGGGTACCAAATTAGATTTATCATAATCAAGCATCTGATGAATGCGAATGGTGGTCTCCTCTCGTTCACCAGAGTGATGATGCTGCGGGTACCACTTTAGATTTATCATAATCAAGCCTCTGATGAATGCGAATGGTGGTCTCCTCTCGTTCACCAGAGTGATGATGCTATGGGTACCACTTTAGATTTATCATAATCAAGCCTCTGATGAATGAGAATGGTGATCTCCTCTCGTTCACCAGAGTGATGATGCTACGGGTACCACGTTAGATTTATCATAATCAAGCCACTGATGAATGAGAATGGTGATCTCCCCTCGTTCACCAGAGTGATGATGCTATGGGTACCACGTTAGATTTATCATAATCAAGCCTCTGATGAATGAGAATGGTGAACTCCCCTCGTTCACCAGAGTGATGATGCTACGGGTACCACGTTAGATTCATCATAATCAAGCATCTGATGAATGAGAATGGTGGTCTCCCCTCGTTCACCCAGAGTGATGATGCTATGGGTACCACTTTAGATTTATCATAATCAAGACTCTGGTGAATGAGAATGGTGGTCTCCTCTCGTTCACCAGAGTGATGATGCTATGGGTACCACGTTAGATTTATCATAATCAAGACTCTGATGAATGAGAATGGTTGTCTCCTCTCGTTCACCAGAGTGATGATTCTATGCGCACCACTTTAGATTTATCATAATCAAGACTCTGATGAATGAGAATGGTGGTCTCCTCTCGTTCACCAGAGTGATGATGCTATGGGTACCACGTTAGATTTATCATAATCAAGCCTCTGAAAAATGAGAATGGTGGTCTCCTCTCGTTCACCAGAGTGATGATGCTATGTGTACCACGTTAGATTTATCATAATCAAGCATCTGATGGATGTGAATGGTGATCTCCTCTCGTTCACCAGAGTGATGATGCTATGGGTACCACGTTAGATTTATCATAATCAAGCCTATGGTGAATGAGAATGATGGTCTCCCCTCGTTCACCAGAGTGATGGTGCTATGGGTACCACGTTAGATTTATCATAATCAAGCCTCTGGTGAATGAGAATGGTGGTCTTCCCTCGTTTACCAGAGAGATGGTGCTATGGGTACCACGTTAGATTTATCATAATCAAGCCTCTGATGAATGAGAATGGTGGTCTCCCATCGTTCACCAGAGTGATGATGCTATGGGTACCACGTTAGATTTATCATAATCAAGCCTCTGATGAATGAGAATGGTGATCTCCCTTCGTTTACCAGAGTGATGATGCTATGGGTACCACGTTAGATTTATCATAACCAAGCCTCTTATGAATGAGAATGGTGGTCTCCTCTCGTTCAACAGAGTGATGATGCTATGGGTACCACGTTAGATTTATCATAATCAAGCCTCTTATGAATGAGAATGGTGGTCTCCTCTCGTTCAACAGAGTGATGATGCTATGGGTACCACGTTAGATTTATCATAATCAAGCCTCTTATGAATGAGAATGGTGATCTCCTCTCGTTCACCAGTGTGCTGATGCTATGGGTACCACGTTAGATTTATCATAATCAAGCATCAGATGGATGAGAATGGTGATCTCCTCTCGTTCACCAGTGGGGTGATGCTATGGGTACCACGTTAGATTTATCATAATCAAGCCTCTTATGAATGAGAATGGTGGTCTCCTCTCGTTCACCAGTGTGCTGATGCTATGGGTACCACGTTAGATTTATCATAATCAAGCATCAGATGGATGAAAATGGTGATCTCCTCTCGTTCACCAGTGGGGTGATGCTATGGGTACCACGTTAGATTTATCATAATCAAGCCTCTTATGAATGAGAATGGTGGTCTCCTCTCGTTCACCAGAGTGATAATGCTATGGGTACCAAATTAGATTAATCATAATCAAGCCTCTTATGAATGAGAATGGTGGTCTCCTCTCGTTCACCAGAGTGATGATGCTATGGGTACCACATTAGATTAATCATAATCAAGCATCTGATGAATGAGAATGGTGGTCTCCTCTCGTTCACCAGAGTGATGATGCTATGGGTACCACGTTAGATTTATCATAATCAAGCCTCTGATGAATGCGAATGGTGGTCTCCTCTCGTTCACCAGAGTGATGATGCTATGATTACCATGTTAGATTTATCATAATCAAGCCTTTGATGAATGAGAATGGTGGTCTCCTCTCGTTCACCAAAGTGATGATGCTATGGGTACCATGTTAGATCTATCATAATCAAGCCTCTGCTGAATGAAAAGGGTGGACTCCTCTCGTTCACCAGAGAGATGATGCTATGGGAACCACGTTAGATTTATCATAATCAAGCCTCTGGTGAATGAGAATGGTGGTCTCCTCTCGTTCACCGGAGAGATGATGCTATGGGTACCACGTTAGATTTATCATAATCAAGCCTATGGTGAATGAGAATGGTGGTCTCCTCTCGTTCACCAGAGTGATGATGCTATGGGTACCACGTTAGATTTATCATAATCAAGCCTCTTATGAATGAGAATGGTGATCTCCTCTCGTTCACCAGAGTGCTGATGCTAAGGGTACCACGTTAGATTGATCATAATCAAGCATCTGATGGATGAGAATGGTGATCTCCTCTCGTTCACCAGTGTGGTGATGCTACGGGTACCACGTTAGATTTATCATAATCAAGCCTCTGGTAAATGAGAATGGTGGTCTCCTCTCGTTCACCAGAGTGATGATGCTATGGGTACCACATTAGATTTATCATAATCAAGCATCTGATGAATGCAAATGGTGGTCTCCTCTCGTTCACCAGAGTGATGATGCTATGGGTACCACGTTAGATTTATCATAATCAAGCATCTGATAAATGCGAATGGTGGTCTCCTCTCGTTCACCAGAGTGCTGATGCCAAGGGTACCACGTTAGATTGATCATAATCAAGCATCTGGTGAATGAGAATGGTGGTCTCCTCTCGTTCACCAGAGTGATGATGCTATGGGTACCAAATTAGATTTATCATAATCAAGCCTCTGGTGAATGAGAATGGTGATCTCCTCTCGTTCACCAGAGTGATGATGCTATGGGTACCATGTTAGATTTATCATATTCAAGCCTCTGATGAATGCGAATGGGGGTCTCCGGCAACAGTCACAATTCTACATAAGAAAAAACTATAAATGACTCGTGTCCACCGGCTGCACTGTGGCTTGTCCCGGGACCATCCTCCGTAGTAAAAATATTTCGTTGCCGAAAAAGGGAAATTAAAACCAAATTTTCCGCAGAGAAATACTATGACGCCAAAATGTTGTGGAAACCGCAATTTAAAAAAATCTGATTGGCTCCACAGAGCACTCTCACAGATATACCGTTATTCCAACTTTTTAAAAGATTTGCTCATTCCAAGACAAAAATTAAAAAAGTTGGAAAAACGGTAAGTCTGTGAGAGTGCAGCTTTAAAGAGGGGACGTATTATTACCAGGAAATCATGGCCATGTTCCGTTAAGCTTTGAATACAAAATCAAACAAACATTTTCAAACGAATTTCATATGATAAGCTAATTTTAAAGATGGAAAACACTCCTGCGTCACTCAAAGAAAGGTTTTAAATGTGTGCCGAAAACGACTTTTCCACCGTGTATGCAATCAGTAAGTTAATTTTAAGATTACATGTGGGTTCCTGTTCGTGCGAACGCAGTCTTAGCGCGTTCAGAAGACTCAAAATATGGAAACCATCAACCATGTTAGACTCTTTTATTAATCGTTTGGCTTGGATATGTGTTCATAAAAACATTCCAATAAAATCCACGTATACTCTCCGATTGCAATTCCGGACATCGAAGTGTTTTCTTTTGATCCAGATTTTTAAATGTTATATATTTGGCGTATCTAAGATCAGTGTTTGCTCACTTTATTTGTCTTTCAATAATTAGAAATCGCTAAATATTATTAAACCCCGTTTGTTCCGCCAAACTCGTCCCTGAGTCCTAATACCAATATATAAATATATGAAGCTATTTTCTTAACGCTCTCGCTTATTAAAAATTAAATGTATATTAAGTGCCAATAATACGAATTCTACGGTGGTTTTATTTACATGGTCGAAGTGTCGTTAATGGCAAACTAAGAGAAGTCCTAGAAAAAAAATAGGTGGGAACATGTTCCCGTACCCCTCTGGACTGCCTCGGTTTAAATGTGCCTTTGCTAAAATATATCATAAACATCCATTAAATGAACGACATATTAAAACGAACAAGAAAGTTTCATGCAATATAAACGGAATATTATAAGTATTATGATAGATAAAACATACAACAAGTTAGATGTGTATTGATAATTATAGACAGTAGAAAATCCGTCACAGGTCGAAAATGTCTCCACACACGTCTTGTTACAACAGGTGTGATAAAATGAGCGTATTTTATCTGCCCTCTGTCTTTGGTATTTATTCATACTATTAAATTTGATACAATACCTTAAATAACGGATATTTTATCACCCAGACATCTTCAAAAGATGCCGATGAATTGAATCTGTTTCTATGCAAATAGTGCTCGTCATTTGTGCAATTTTCACATCTTTTAAATATTTCAATCAACACCGGCGGAACTTGATTGCAATTTGGACACCTTCGGAATTGTTCGGCGGTATCTATGGGACGTTTTGAAAACCGTTAATTTATCTATTGAAGTGTCCTTCATTCGTAATAAATTTGCTGGATGAATGGTGGCTGATATTCAACATAAAAGATCAAAGATAGTTGACAATATATTTCAATTGAATGCATAGGCTAAATTTAAACAGAAGATTTAATATATCAAATTTAGCAACAATAAAGTTACAAGATGGATTATATCATCATCGTTATCCTTGCCGTCGTCGTCGTCACCTCCACCACCACTACGAACACCATCATTATCATCATAACCATCATAGCAATAATTGTAATAATAATAATAATAATAATAATAATAATAATAATAATAATAATAACA
>NC_069137.1:9098719-9136219 GCF_026914265.1 Mya arenaria | reverse complement strand
CAAAACACCCCCACACACAGAAGAAATACTATTTGTTCTAAAATAAAAAAAAGAAATATAAAAAGCGATTTCGAGTATCATCATTATCAAAGACACGATAATTAGTTCTGTGTTCAAGGGTCCTTTAAAGATCAAACCCGCATTTCGTACCGAGCCATAGAAACCGGTGGCCAGTCGAGACAGTGAGGACTAATTTTGTACAAAATCTGTAATTGACCTATAAATTGTTCCCATATCAAACTATTCCTTAATTCCACTTGAATGTCCCCTTACCGTCCCCACTCGAAATATAAAATGGCGGAAAACAATTTTGTAAACGATTATCGAAAAGTTATCTGGCAGTCTCAAGTGCGGTCAGTGTATTCTTGATAGGTTTGGGTGAATATTTGGTTTGAGAATTGTGCCGAACTGCAGGGGATAGTCGCCTTCGAGAGAGAGAGGGGGAGGGGGGGGGGGGCGAGGGTGTATGTTGGGACGGAGAGAATGTCGATTAGTATCCCCACCTCATTTCAAGCTTAAGTGGTTTATTTCCTTAATTTATTGTGTGCTGTTCAACAATATTTCGGTCACCGTAATTGATTATAAGGATAAATAGGGTTAAAAGTGTTTCGTAATTAAATCTTCTTTGGATGTTTCTATGGGTGTGTGGAAATCAAAATAAGTTAATGTAATTGTTCGGCTTAAAATATATGTATCATTCCGCGGGGGACTGTCGCCATTGAGGGGGCTTTTGATAAGTCACCGGGGAGATGCGGTGTGCTCTTAGGGTGGCTGTAGCCATTGAGGGGTCTTTTGATAGTTCCCCGGGGTACGGGCGGTGTGCTATCAGGGAGAGTGTCGCCATTGTGGGGTCGTTTGATAGTTTCCCGGGGGAGGGGCGGTGTGCTATCAGTGGGAGTGTCGCCATTGAGGAGGGTTTTAGATAAGTCCCCGGGGGAGGGGCGGTGTGCTATTAGTGGGAGTGTCGCCATTGAAGGGTTTGTTTGATTGTTCCCCGGGGGAGGGTCGGTGTGCTACCAGGGGGATTGTCGCCATTGAGGAGGGCTTTAGATAAGTCCCCGGGGGAGGGGCGGTGTGCTATCAGTAGGAGTGTCGCCACTGAGGAGGGCTTTAGATAAGTCCCCGGGGGAGGGGCGGTTTGCTATCAGTGGGAGTGTCGCCATTGAGGGGTCTTTTGATTGTTACCCGGGGGAGGGGCGGTGTGCTATCAGTGGGAGTGTCGCCATTGAGGAGGGCTTTAGATAAGTCCCCGGGGGAGGGGCGGTTTGCTGTCAGTGGTAGTGTCGCCATTGAGGGTTTTTTATAGTTCCCCGGTGGAGGGGCGGTGTGCTATCAGTGGGAGTGTCGCCATTGAGGGGGGCTTTAGATAGGTCCCCGGGGGAGGGGCGGTTTGCTATGAGTAGGATTGTCGCCATTGAGGGGTATTTTGATAGGTCCCCTGGGGAGGGGAGGTGTGCTATCAGTGTGATTGTCGCCAATGAGGGGTATTTTGATAGGTCCCCAGGGGAGGGGCGGTGTGCTATCAGTGTGATTGTCGCCAATGAGGGGTCTTTTGATAGGTCCCTGGAGGAGGGGCGGTGTGCAGTAAGATATCCACACCAAATCTTGCTTTTAAAATTTCTTTCTTTGATTTGCCGAAGGCATGTTCAACAAAATAGTTTTTTAAGTCCTTGGTCTTAGAATTAATTGATTGTTCAATAAACTCGCATGTTTCTTTATGTCTTAAATAACTTATATTGTAATGGAGTTTCCGAAGCATGAATAGCCAGTACTTCAGTAGCGCAGACTAAACAAAGAAGTATCCAGTTGTGTATGGAATCTCTTTAAACATTTTATAAGGCATAATACACTGACAAATAGTATTTGAATGTCACATAATGGGGCCAGTGGCTTGAACAGCGGGAGCCGCCCCTGAAAGTGCACGTTGAAATATATCAATGATCAGAACAGATCAAAATACGCCATGTTAGATTACTAAATAAGCAACATTTTGTACCGTAATAAACCCGTAATAGGTTTTGAGCTTACTCTTTTTCTTGGGTTCTAAATGGGGTTGGGGAGGGATGGCTTGGTAATTTCTAAGGCAGGGGTCCCTTGTTAAGTCAAATCTTAAACCAGTTTACGTCGAGTCACATAATAAAATGAGGGGCGGTTCCAGGATTTGAGACTAGATGGGCGCTTATAAGGGGTTTGGGGATACCCACCGCCCCGACCTTCAGTCCATAAAAATGTTTGACTGTTTATAACATTGTATTATACGCATCTTTATATCTTGTATAGACTTAAAATTCACTTAATTTTATTAAAGAGAGTGGGGTGTCAGATGCTCCCCTCAGAACCTCAAAATGAAACCAAATATATTAGAACTGTCAATGCTAGCAGATACAACGTCAAAACTTGACCATAAACTGTATTCATTGTTTTATAGACAATAAACACGAACGACAATCATTAGACAGACACGTTTCTTCTAGTTTTCATAATAAAACAATTGAAAATCATTACCGTAAACCCTCGAAAACCGCTTATGACATTCTAATCATATCGCTTACATCATTTTATTTAATAATTGACAACATTTCGAGATATAAGATGCCTGCCTATCCGTCATATACCGAAGCCACATCTACAGTTGAATTGATAAGTAAACAAATTAACGTCGGATACAGTGTAAATAAATGTGTCACTTTTCAAGAGTTGGTCATATAAATACTGATTGTCTAGTTTATATGAATCAGTCCGCCCGGTTAGCTCAATCGGTAGAGCGTTGGACTGTGAATCGGACAATCCGGTTTCGATTGCAGGGCGGACCAGGTCACTTCTGTTGCGATTGGTTATGAAATCCTTTCTACGACCATTCGCACTGTACCACTGCCCCTGGCATGTACAAAAGTTGTCAGTTCCTTGCAGAGGTGAAGGCACCTAGTACTGGTTAACCGCCTGATAGTCTGCCCAGGATAGGTCTGCGGTGGTTGAACTCTCACTCTGGGACCCTTCAATGTGCTCAGGCCGGGACCCGGAGTATAAACTACTAACACCACCACCCTATATAAATCAATATAAGCCCATAAAACATTCCATGGACGACGACATCTTACGACGACATCTTGGGTGAGGGACACATACAATAACCACAAGGGCGATCACCTAAGGAGGTGAAGCGTTAAAATATCTCCTGGAACAGCAACACAATTGTTAGAGTGGACAACAACAGCAGACATGTTACAAAATCGTATCATCGGCCATAAAAGAAGAGTAAAAATTACAATAATTTTACAGATATTTGGGTTACATAACTTATAATATATACACAATGCGATGTTGTCGTGCAGCATAAACAGAAAATTAAATACATTATCGCTGTCTGTATCAGTCCCAGAAACTTTCAAACCTATACTGTTATCGCTGGACTTCCGATGTACCTTCTTTAGAATGAATGCACTTCGTTCGAATTTGAAGATTAAAGTTTAATTTAAGACGTCTGGGTAATTAATCTATATAATGGACCTGTATATGACAGTTTATATAAACGTGTATCAAACGTTAATTTCCTAGTTGTTACAAACTGTTACAGTGTATACACTCTCTGGTATAAACATGGCCATAGAACTTTACCAATCAATGACGAGTGCTAGTGACCAGTTGGAGCGGTTTAAGCTAGCATATTCTAACTAAAATAGAATAAGTAAGGAGATAGAACCGTTTTACTTTCGTCCGCCAATGATTTCTATCATAGCGCAGGATACGACAATTTCAGTCTCTTAAATTGTTCAATTATTGTTATATACTTTATGTTACTTAAATTATATATGGATTTTAAACGTTACCTTTATTCTTTATAGTTTACCGTAATAAACTCTTCAGCTTGCCTGCCTGTCTGTGTCGTCCGTCCGTCTTGTCCGTCCGTCCGTTCGTTCGTCCGTCCGTCCGTCCGTCCGTCCATCCGTTCGTCCATCCGTTCGTGGCTGTCTGTCCGTCCGACTTTTGTCCGCCCGAGGGTCTGTAAGTATGAACTTAAATACGTTCATTCCATTCCACAACAATGTACGCACAATGTTGAAATTCATGACTTTTGTATCGTTTGTCTTTGAGGGTTACCATTTTTTTTCTTTTATGATATTTAACTCATTGAAATGTCAAAGCTATGATGTTGACTTTGTGCCATACAAGAATAGGACGGAGATCATTCCTCCACTTCATGCACGTAATTACCACAATTGACATTTTTAAACCAATATTGAGAAAATGTATCCCAAAAGTCAGCGGTCTTAATGACATGTTCTGTTTATTATTCATAATGTAAACAAAGGCTTTCAAATTTGAAATTCCGTAAAGACTGAGTCACCTTACAGGTATCGTAAGCCGTAATCACGATAGTTAATTGTCATAGTAATTGTCTTTGGGGTAAAGAAGACAAACATGTATTGTTTAATTCGAAAGAAAAATCATGACACACAGTTACATTTAAAGGGGCTTGCTCAGGCTTTACGGGATGAACGATTGACAGATATTTATAAGGTAACGGAAACATGCTTACAATGTTTCTTGTTACGTGGTAATTCACCAAACAATAGTAACCACCACCACCCAATTCCCCAGGTCCGGGGGTTTGCCGGGGATAGCTGGGGAAATGGGCCGTATTTTACCTTCCAGATGACCCTGCAGTGACGGGTTAGTGCGGTGGTTTAGTGTTTGCGCCAAAAATAGCAGGACATGGGCCTTACCTAGTTTACCTGGGTAGTTTACCAGCAGTTCGTCCACGCAGAGCGGGGATTTTACCCGGGCTTGGCTGGACCGAAAGTGGGCCGTGGATACAACTGACTGATGCATACGTATGGTGATTAACATTAGTGATGGTCATTAAACACTTAAGGGTCAGACATCGAAATAATTCAGTTCGTGTGAAGGACTTCAAAATAGTTGTTTCAAGAAAAAACATCATCAAAATCAAAGGATTAATCAGTCTACTGGGGCGGTATTCATAAAATTTCTTAAGTCATTTCCTTACTTAAGGTGGTGGGATACGTTGTTCCGTCCACATTGACGTTCAAAATACAAAAAATCTTTCAAATTCTTTGAAAATTGGCCAGAATGAATTGTCAGGCATGTTTTTCTCATTTATGCTAAATTGACTTATGTAGGCGTTGTCGGTTAGTGCAAGAAGACGCTATCTAATACCATACCCCATTTTTACATTTTTGATACGTTTGGCGTTACTGAACAGCCGTTTGTGTTTATAAATTTATGAAAATTGCTGTAAAGATGCCTTACAACAGTTATATAACTAATACAATATGCATTTTCAACAAATGTGCCAATTATATAATGTGCAGAAGATAAGCTGAGTGTCATTAGACAATTGTGCACGTATATTTACGTTCTACGACTGGCCTTGAAGTGAAAATAATTAAGCAACCAATTTAAAACAACGCGTTCAGAAACGTTTGCTTTAAAGTTACTAACGTGGACGTTGTTTTGATGTACGATGCAAAAAGAACGGTATGTCTTCCAATAACCCAGAAAGAAATGTTAAAATAGCATTTAGCAAATGCAACGGAAATATGATTTTCTATAACAAAATGTGTTTTTGATAGAGTTGCATTAATGATTGATAAATCTATCGGTTACATGAACGATTGAGAATCTGCATATTCACGTGCATGCGTATTGGTAAAGGTAAGATTTATTATAATTTACGATGATCACCTATACAAACACATGTTACATAACTTTTTTAAGATATATCATATACATGAAATCATAACCATTTAACATTCCTGGATGATTAACAGTATTATAGTCAAACGATGCTCCGAGTGGGGATCAAACCCGGGACCTTCTGATCAAGAGTCCGATACGTGCAATCTGTGTTAGCAAGTGCGCGTTTTGAAAGGTATTTTATTTCACATAAATGATTAAAGGAAGCTTAGCACCTAATGCTGACCGATTTTCAGTACACTATATCGGGCGAGTATATTTGTTAACACAAAATACAAAGAAATAAACACAACTCTCTCAATGGTTTCATGACCTCTTTGTGCGGCAAAAATGTGTCCATGCACTTACATAGCATCAGGAAAGTAGGGAATTCACTTGCACAAAGCAACTGCTGTAAATGTTCATGATACATGTACAACACTATGTACAACATTGGCACCCTCTCTTAACTTTCAGAACGACACAAAATCGTTTATCTGAAAAATATAAAACGTTATGAATATGTCCAAAATTCAACAATATCTACATATTAGATGATTCATATACATCAATACAAAATCTTAAAGGGTGGGTGGGTGTTGAAAACTACCAGTTTTCTCTCGTCTACTGACCGGTATAACCTCGAATGACGAATGCATGTGTATACACGGCTTTTATATTGGCCGTTTACTAATGTAAGCTCACTGACCTTAACAATATAAGGCAATAGTCGGAACTCCCCTGACCTTGACCACAATATATGGTTATAGTCGTAAAAACGTTTTATTCCAAGCCAAAATAGCAAGTATATTTATCTAGTGAAATGAACGTGAAATTCCCTGTGGATTTATTTTTATTACACAAATTAAACGATACTTACTTCTTGCATTTATCACATTCACGGATATAAATTTCTTCTGAAACATCAGATCTCCACCGACAATGTTTCTTAATTAATCTATCTGGTGCACCCATTTCTGATACTGTGGTCGGACCTCCCGACCTGAACGAAAGCAGACCATATATCTTATCCTAAACTTTAACGAAAAAATATCTTGCTCTGGTGTTTGACATGTGCTTTCCTTTTCTTAATCTATGTGCTCCCTCTTTCTTAGAATAATTTACATTTCTGAACCAAAAAAATCGTCTGAATTTTCAGACGGTTCAGCCAAATCCATATACATTCTTTAACATTTTACTGGCTAAACATCATTATTTGTTTTGCAATCACAACAACATCTCCGTTTTTATATTGATCGGTTTCAAATTGTCTGAACAAGATTTGTATACAGTTCTATTTAAACACTATGTCAGAACATCTTAAAGAAACTACCTCGCTAAATCTAAGAAACCCTGAACAAATCAAAACGGACATGGTTACAAAACGTTTGTTTAACAAACATACGTGGCTTCAAAAAACTTTAACAATATTAACAATGTCGTTTTTTCCAATTTGTTCTTTTTGTATAATTATTTTGTTTCCAACTGATCTCAAAATCCCTTCTTTTACATTCTTTATTAATGTAGAAAAACATGGGTGTACAAAAAAACTCATTTTCTGAGCGTAAGAAATGCTATACACAATATCATTTAATTTCTATTCCGAACAAATACTGTTTTCTATATATGACAAATACAAAGCAAAAGTGTAATCTGTGCTTGGAGCAGCTTTAAGGTCATATCTTTACACCATTTACAAAACGGATTGAAATAAGATTCATAACTTTTGAAAGTATTTGCAGGGGTTGATATTTGTCCGAACTTCTTAACATTTTCATGTGAAGATTTTCAAATCCGGATGAACTTTGAACGCCTCAATTTTCTTCCAAATGCCAATTTTGAAAAAAATCTGAAAAATATATACACTAAGGAAACATGAAAAATACTTTATAGAATAAATCTTTTCATGAAATATATCATGCGTTTTAATTCCACCAAAACAGACTATTTCTGATTAATTTTCGTAATATATATCCAAAATATTCCTAAAGCTACAATGCATTTAAAAATTAAACAACATACATAAGTTTAATACTTACAATTAAATTTTCCAGTCTTACAACAAAAAACCTTCTCGATTTTTGACGCCGTTCAAATCGATCAATAACGTCTCAATCCGAGACACCGACACTTATTAAAAAAAAACCGACTCAAGCAGAAACGCAACTCGTTCCGAACAAAACAGTCTCAATCTGAGATACGGCTCGTTCTGAGCAAAACAGTCGCGAACACAGACACTGCTCATTCAAAGCAAAACCGTTTCAATCAGAGACACCGCTCATTCAGAGCAAAACCGTCTCAATCCGAGACACCGCTCATTTTGAGCAAAACCGTTATTATCCATGACACCGCTCATTCTGAGAAAAACCGTCTCAATCCGAGACACCTCTCATTTTGAGCAAAACCGTTATAATTATGACACCGCTCATTCTGAGAAAAATTGTATCCATCCGCGACACCGCTCATTTTGAGCCAAACCGTCTCAATCCGCGACACCGCTCATTTTGAGCCAAACCGTCTCAATCCGCGACACCGCTGATTTTGATCAAATCCGTATTCCAGGAAACCAAGTATGTACTTTTAACAAACCTTAATATAAATTAACCTCTAAATAACAACCCGAAATGATACAAAACTTAAACTCTAATTACGCATCGCACTTACAACCATATCACAAAAAGTAAAACAAATAAAAATCAGAACTCAATCATTAGCTACAAATCTCACCGCCATAACACTAAAAAACCGTCTAGAACTGAAATTACGATTCTTGTTACCATTATTGGTTTAAATGTTCTGCCCTTTTCCAAAGTCCAAAATGTCATAAACGTAATCTTTCTAAGCGTAATTGGCATTGAACAACATTGGCCAAAACGCAGAGCTTGATCACCGAGGAACAATAAGTGTTGCAGATGCATTACAATACCGAACGTGCAAATTGTCTTACAAACCAGACATATTGGCGGGACAAGACAATTGTTACTATTTTCCCAATTCTGGGTAAAACAGTCAACTGCTTCCGACTCATAGTCCATGACCAATTAATTGTATCGCTAAGTTTTTTCTATTCTTATACGTTGCAAAGCAATATCATCATGTTGTCCCCAAATTCTATCTACATGATAAAATATAATCATCTGCCACTTCCCACTGATCAGTATTTGAAACTTGCTTATGTCGTCTGCCTTAATTCCCTAGGAATCCACTGAATACGCAAATCAGTCTTAAACCTCAGGCAAAGGTAAAATATAATCAACGATTCTTCCAGCAATTCTGCTTTGGTACTACCACTCAATATGCATACATGGCAGAGAATAAGAAAACCATTTTACAGTCTTACCATTTAACAAACCTCCATAAACTTGTAAAGTAAGTTTCACCGCCCTTAATTATCTTTAAGTCTAACTTTTAACTGCGTTCTCATCGGACCACTTAAAACGAAAAACGCTGTTTTTGCAATTAACTAAATAAGCCCACGCTCACATATTGGATGCGTCGGAATAGACTAAAACTTCGACTGGGGAATAAGGCGATAACACTCTAACCTCAGATATTTGTAAATTCAAGAGCCAAAATTCCAATCCTTTAATAGACGGATGTCGTTTGGGAATCTTAAAGCAAACTTTCCAAGAACTGCGACTCTCTATCAAAATGTACAAACATCTAGTCATTAACCTTACAATGTTTCTCAAAACAGGTTTCATATAAATGATTTTACCCACACATTGTGCTAAACACCTCACCCTTACTGTTCCATAATTGTTCATGACATACTCAATGTTTACTAAGCAATCTAACACTCTTCTATACGGAATGCATATACAAAATAATGTTCTATTTCAAAGAATGCCTACCCATTTAATGTTTTGCACTAGAATCCAAACTGACTTTTCCTTATTAATGACAAACCCAGCCATAATTAAACTTGAACATAAAGATAATATGTCAACGTACTTTCTAAGGATTTGTTTGTGCCCCGACCATCGTCTAGAAACATAACAGTCTTAATTTCATTTATTCTCAAGTATTTAACAATTTCTCTGAGAACTTTACTATATAGGATAGAGGCTGTACTGACACCGAAAGCTTACACCGTAAACAATAATAATTTCCCTTTATGAACAATCTTAAAAACTTCGATGAGAAGCAAAAAAAAAAATTTTTTTAATCTTTCGCAAAGTATTCCAACCCCGTTTTCTAATCTATAAAGGTAAACCGTTCTTTCCACAAACACTTGTTTATCTTTCTTAGATCCAAAATCAATCGTTGTTTTTTAATTGGATAAATAATTAAGATTTTTTTATATAAGGACATTTCCAAGTTTGTCCCACAAGTTTCTGTTATTCGTTGTGTTATTTGTTTCGTATGTGTCCGAACATATGTATTTCAATAAAGGCCAACTGATGAACTTGCACATTTTTTTTCAGTCTTATACAGTTTATAATATAAAGATAAAACTTTATTCGATAGAGTCAAGTATTTCCAATCATGAAATGAGTGTCGGAGAACTACCCGTCTACTGGAAAACACGTGTCCAAGTATTACTCACCTACTGCTAGGAATGTGTTCTAGAATTAGCCGCCAACGGGAAGGCAAAGGTCCGAAAACTACTCACCTACTGTTAGTAGAAACGTGTTCGAAACAAACATTAATTCTAGTAGGTGATTGGTTGTCCGGTAAGTGCAGTGGTAAGCACACTCGCTTCTACTACACGCCTACTGGAAGGTACATGTCTGATAACTACTCGCCTACTGGAAGGCACGTGCCTGATACCTAGCCGCTTGTTGGAAGTCACATGTCTGATAACTACTCGCCTATTGGAAGTAACCAATCTGATAACTAGCCGCCTTCTGGAAGGCAGGTGTCTGATAGCTACTCGCCTACCGGAAGGCACGTGTCTGATAACTACACGCCTATCGTAGGACACGTGTCTGATAACTAATCGCCTACTGAAATGCACGTGTCTGATAACTGCTCGCCTTCTGGAAGTCACGTGTCTGACAACTACTCGCCTACTGGAATGCACGTGTCTGATAACTACTCGCCTACTGGATGTCACGTGTCTGAGAACTAACCGCCTACTTTAAGGCACGTGTCTGATAACTACTCGCCGACTGGAAGGCACATGTCTGATAACTGCTCGCCTACTGGAAGGCACGTGTCTAATAACTACTCCTCTTCTGGAAAACACGTGTCCGAGTATTACTCACCTACTGCTAGGTACGTGTACCATAACTTGCCGCCAACGGGAAGGCAAAGGTCTGAGAACTACTCACCTGCTAGATGCCACGTGTCTCAGAAATTTTTAGCTACTAGAAGACGCATTGCTGATAACTACTCGCCTACTGGATGTCACGTGTCTGAGAACTACTCGCCTACTGAAAGGCACGTGTCTGATAACTTCTCGCCTACTGGAAGTCACATGTCTATGAACTGCTCACCTACTGGAAGGCAGGTGTCGCGGAACTTTTCAGCTACTTGAAGACCCATGTCTGAGAACTCCTCGCCTACTGGATGTCATGTGTCCGAGAACTACCCGCCTAATAAAAAGCACGTGTTTGATAACTACCCGTCTACTAGAAGACACACGTCTGAGAACTTCTCGCCAACTGTATGTCACGTGTCCGAAAACTACCCGCCTACTTAAAAGCACGTGTCTGATAACTACCGGCCTACCCGAAGTCACATGTTTGATAGCTACTCGCCTACTGAAAGGCACGTGTCTGTTTACTACTCGCCTACTGGAAGTCACTTGTCTGATAACTACCCGCCTACTGGAAGGCATGTGTCTGATAACTACTCGCCTGCAGGAAGTCCAATGTCTGATAACTACCCGCCTACTGGAAGACATGTGTCTGATATCTACTTGCCTACTGTAAGTAACATGTCTGATAACTACCCGCCTTCTGGAAGGCACGTGTCTGAGAACTACTCGATTACTGGAAGGATCGTGTCTGATAACTACTCGCTTACTGGAAAAAAACGTGTCATATAACTACTAATCTACCGGAAGTCACGTGTCTGAAAAATACTCACCTACTGGTAGGCACGTGTCTGAGAACTACCCAGCTACTGGAAGTCACGTGTCCTAGAACTACTCACCTACTGGTAGGCTCATGTCTGAGAACTACTCGGTTAATGAATCTCATGTGTCGGAGAACTGCTCGCCAACTGGTAGGCACGTGTCTAAGAACTTCTCACTTACTGAAAGGTAAGTGTTTCAAAACTACTCACCTACTGGTAGGCAAGTGTCCGAGAAAATTCGCCTACTATTAGTCATATTTCGCAATCTCTGATAGGCATTTGCACGAGGACAACTCGCCTACCGGATACCACATGTCCTAAAATACTCGCTTATTTGTAGATACGTCTATGAAAACAAATCGCTTACTGGTAGTCACACTGATAGTCACGTGTCTGAGAGAACTACTCGCAAGATGGCCTACTGGTAGTCTCGTATCGGAGAACTACTTAATATTGGAAGGCACATGCCCGAAATCTAATCGCTAAGGCGTAGTCACGTGTCAGAAATATACTCATCTACTGGCAGGCACATGTCCGAAATCTACACTTCTAATGGAAGTCATGTTTAGCCTGCTGGAAAGCATGTGTCCGAGAATAACACTACCAAACCGATTTGATTTTTAGAATATTTCATGTAAACTAACAATTTATCGTTTATAGATTCAACCTCTTTTCGGCAAATTTATTTACACGGATCAAACATGGACAACGTCAGAGAGCGCTTAATAATTATCGTATTTATGTCTAAATACTTAAATTACTTGAAGGTTAATACACGGCGAAGCCGGGCCGTTGAGTGATAATTGGCCCGAGTGACTGCCGTGTATTAACCTCTTTAATACATTTTTTTTTTTTCTTATTTTGCAAGTTTAAAGTGCTTTTTAAAGTTTACCTGCAATCCAGTTGTTCATTCTCATTTCGCTCTGTCTTTACTACGACGAGTTAACTCACTCTCAAATTAAATTTACTTTTTATTATTTAGTTTTTAAGAGTGAGCCAAACAGACAAACAACATTTTGTTGTCATTGTTATGTTCCCATTCCAATTTCAATTGATCACCTTGAAAATTTCACAACGTATATCCGATTTTTTTTCTGTAAGAATCACTGACATCTGTCTGTTCATGTCCTAATGAGGTTCATTTCAATAAACATGAACACTTAGCAAGTAGAACGACTGTTTGTACTTAAATAAACCAATACCTCGTATTACTGATGTCAACATGTATGAACAGTTGCTGTTTTTCAAGTAAATTCAATTTTGCCGCGTCCTGTGTTTTGTTTTTGAATATCGACGCAGAATAAAAAAACGCCGCACTAACGGACCACACTGGCTATCAAACACTAGCATATCTTCCTAAACTGCTGTCGCGTTTACCACCCTTTAAGATTTTAATAATAAATATGTTCAAGCAGATCAATCGCCAAAATTGATTTTAAAGCGAAAATTGAATTCACGTGCGAACGTTATACGGGCCGCAAAAATTAATCGATAATCGGCCCAGGCCACAAAACTGATAATCGCTGAGTCATGCATATAATCGCGATTTCCCTGTACAAATGTGTTACTATATATAATAACATATGTATTAATTTCTAAAAGTCAAATGTCCAAGAACTACTCACCTACTGGAAGTCATTGGCCGATAACTAATCACTTACGCACTATTATGTTCGTTCTCGAGGTCTACAGGCCTACTTAAACGCACGTGACGGAGAACAAGTTTAAAGAATATTGAAACAAATAACTTTATGTCAGTGAACATCTCTATTTTTGATATTGTTATGCGTCATGCACAGTTAGTGTTACAATGTAAAATAGTTCTATTTCATGCCATTGCACTGTTTTCAAGAATGATAATAAATTCTTTGTGAGGTTTATTGCTCAAATATCGGTCAGGTATCGCTTAAAAAGGAAATAATCCAAAACCGCCAGACCCAAATTCAAGTTGCATGGAAATTGTCATTGATTGAAACAAGACGATTTTTTTTAATAGCATTGTCCACATTTGTCTGGTATTTCATAGAGAACATGGCATATATTCTATACGAATCATGACACTTCATTGGAAGAGTTTCTGGGCGCAAATAAACGATTGACGATGAGGCAGCGAAAGCTTGGAAGGCACGTGTCTGAGAACAATTCGCCTACTGGAAGGCACGTGTCCGAAAACTACTCACTTTCTGGTAGACACGTGTCCGAGAGCTACTCGCATACTGGTAGGAACGTGTCCGTGAACTACTTACCTACTGGTAGGCACGTGCACTAGAATAACTCTCCTACTGGAAGTTACGTGTCCGAGAACTACTCACTTACTGGTAGGCACGTGCACTAGAATTTCTCTCCTACTGGAAGTTACATATCTTATTCACGTATTGCTAGGCATGTGTCCAATAATTGCTCGCATACTGGTAGACACTTGTCTGATAACTGCTCGCCTACTGAATTCCATATTTCAGAGAGCTTGTCGCATATTGTAAAGCACGTGTCCAAAAACAACTCGCCTAGTGGAAGTCACGTGTCCCAGATCATCACACCTACTGGCTGTCACGTGTTTGAAAATAACTCAACTCCTTGAAGGTACAAGTCGAGAAATAGTCCCCTATTGTGAGGCACAAGCTAAGGAACTACTCGCTTACTACAAGTCACGCGTCCGAGAATGACTCATCTACCGATAGGTGCGTGTCCTATAATTAAAATGCGTACTGGTTGGCACGCGTCCGAGATTTTTTAACTATGTGTAAACTACTTGAGAACTACGTACCTACTGATAGGCACGTGTCGGAGAACTACACACGACTACTGATAGGCACGTGTCCGAGAACTGGACGCCTAGCGTTGTACAAGAACGACCAATCTACTAGTAGGCACTTCTCGCCTACTGGAAGATACGTTTTCGAGAACTACACGCCTACTGGTAGACACTTGTCCTAGAACTACTCACATTCTGGTAGAAACGTGTCCAACAAGTACTCGCCAACTGTGAAGCACGACTCCCAAGAACTACTCACATACTGGTATGCCAGTGTCCGAGTATTACTCGCCTTTTGGTAGGCACTTGTCCGAGAACTTATCGTCTACTTGTAGGCAAGTGTCCGTGAGCTACTCGCCTACTGATTAAGAAATACACGACTTCTTGAAGGCAAGTGTCTCCGAACTACTTGCTTACTTTTAGGCATGTGTCCGAGAACTAAATGCTAAATGGTAGTCACTCGTCGAGAACTGCTTGCCTACTGGTAGCCACATGTCCGAGAAAAGCTTGAATACTAGTAGTCACGAGTCCGAGAACTGCTTGTCTACTGGCAGTCACGAGTCCGAGAACTGCTTGTCTACTGGTAACCACGTGTCCGAGAAAAGCCTGTCTACTGGCAGCCACGTGTCCGAGAACTGCTTGTCTACTGGCAGCCACGTGTCCGAGAAAAGCTTGAATACTGGTAGTCACGAGTGCAAGAACTGCTCGTCTACTGGCAGCCACGTGTCCGAGAACTGCTTGTCTACTGGCAGCCACGTGTCCGAGAACTGCTTGTCTACTGGCAGCCACGTGTCCGAGAACTGCTTGTCTACTGGCAGCCACGTGTCCGAACACTGCTTGTCTACTGGTAGTCACGAGTCCGAGAACTGCTTGTCTACTGGTAGTCACGAGTCCGAACACTGCTTGCTTACTGGTAGCCACGTGTCCGAGAACTGCTTGCTTACTGGTAGTCACAAGACCGAACACTGCTTGTTTACTTAAAGTACGGCTCGGAAAACAAATCTCCTACTGGTAGTCAAGAGTATACTTTACGCCAAAGATATTTGCATGATAATGTATTGTAGAGCCGTGAATAATATTGCGGCTACACTTAAGTAACCACAATGCTTGCCCGCCGGTCTGGTGTCCACATGTATCATGTTTCGTTCTGAATGTGTCTGAAGCCTTTAAACATATCAACTTCTTTTAATTTTCTCACAGAAACAATACTTTCATTAAGAAGATACTCTTAACTTTACATTAGCATATTTAGGGTGTCGGGTGTATCATGAACACCCTTTATGTACCTTTTACTAGTAAATGGTTTAAGATAACACTTGATATATAAATATTGTAGGAAACTTTCTTATTAACGACACCAGAGTGCACACTTTTATACTTAAAACTAACCGACGTTTTATTAAGGGACGACCCCCATACAATTTAGGTTTTTGGGGAAGGCCATACGCTATATACGTTAGCCTCCAAAGTTGAGTCCCATAGAACGCCATGTATTATTATTCCGTATCATAAATACGTTACCAATGTTCACATGTAAATAGAGTGTTTCCATCTAAATTCATTACTAAAGTAATTTTAAAACATACAAATTAAAATCAGTAAACGTCTTGGTTTTATATTGTTTAAAATGCGTGTATCATCCCTTAAGGTAAGGGCCAATAAAATATATTCAAGAATGCTGATTAATACTTTGTGAGGTTTATTGCTCAAAATTAGGTCAGTTGTCGCTTAAAACAGATATAAATCAAAACCGTCAGGCCCAATATCAAGTTGCATGAATGTGTCATTGATTGAAACAAATTGATTTTTTTGAAGCAATATTCACATTTGTCTGGTCTTTTATAGAGAATATGGCATTTATTCTCTACGAATCATGAAACTTCATTGGAAGAGTTTCTTGGTGCAAATAAAAGATTGTTGATGGGGCAGCAAGAGCTTGGCCCATTTAAAAAGAAAGTTGTGCACTTGGTATACTCACTCCATGCATGGTAATATACCAATCCATCTTTGATAGGACCTTTGGTTTTATAAGCTCAAACAACAGGTCGCATATGTCATAAGATAAGCCACTTGTCTTACCATTATAAGTTCAAACTTAGTTCATTTTTAAACGTATTGTGTCCTATATTGATACAGCGTTATGTTTTTCATACAACACATTACCTCAAGGATGATGGAAAAGCGCAAGCTTGGTTCATCTTAACAAAGAGCTAGGCCTTGATAGATACAGCTTTATGTTTATATTACAACTATCAACACCATGAAAATTGAGCTGTACACGCTTGCTTCATTTTTACAGAGAATTATTGCCTTGTTTAATACAGTTTCATGCTTATATTACAGCTACCAACTCCATGATAATTGAGCTGCGCAGGCTTGGTTCATTTTAATAGAGTTTTGGCCTTGTAAGAAACAGCTTTATGCCCTTCATACATCTTTCAACACTCTACGGAAGGGATAGTGTTAATTTGGTTCATTTTAAGAGAGAGCTGTGATATTGCTATAGAGAGCTTTATGCATATTTTACATTGCATTAACTCCATGCATGGTAACATATCAAACCGCCTTTTGCCACTAGTATCTGTCCAAATAAAACGTAGTTAGTGTCATAAGATAAGCCAGTTGACCGACAACCTGACTTCCATTTTTCGAAACCAAATACGTTAGCACAACCGTGAAGATTTTGCAATTATTTCCTCAAATTCTGTATTAGAGAAAACCATCTAGAAATTACTGCATACGGTCAAATGTCAATTAAGTCTCGCTTTATAAGAAATGAAAATTTACAAAACAGATCATTCACAGACATTTATTCAATCTATCATAGCAATGTATATCAAACACACACATCCATGAAAAGTTACTACACATCGTCCCTACATATACTTGTACATACACTCCATACATATAGTTCGAATGCATCATCCATACACATAATTATACACATAATTTATACATAGAGTTAATGTTAACTATCTATACATAGAGTAATTACACATAATCCATACTTACAGTTATTACACATAATCCATTCAAACAGTTATTACACATAATCCATTCAAACAGTTATAACACATAATCCATAAATATAGTAAGAATGCATCATCAGTACACATAGTTCTTACACACAACCTATACATGGAGTTATTACACACTATCCAAACATACAGCTGTAACCCAGCACCCATACATACAATTATTACACATCATCCATTTGAAAGGAGTTATTACACACCATAAAAATGAATTTATTAAAAACATTCCATTCATAGAGTTTTTACACACGGTCCATACTTAGAGTGATAAAACATAATCCCTTATAAAGAGTTAGGACACACCATCCAAACATATAGTTTTACACACCATGCAAACATAGAGTTATTAATCAACATCTTAAAAAAGAGTTATTATAAACCATCCATACATACAGTTATGACATACCATCCAAAAAATATTATAACACACCATCCATACATAGAGTTATTACACACCATCCATACATAGAGTTATTACACACCATCCATACATAGAGTAATTACACACCATTCATATATAGAATTATTACACACCGTGTATACATAGAGTTATTACACACCGACCGTATATACATAGAGTAATTAAACACCATCCATATATAGAGTTATTACACACAATGCATACATAGATTTTTTCACACCATGCATACAAAGAGTTATTACACACCATCCATACATAGAGTCAATTCACACGATACACACATAAAGATATTACACGCCATCCAAACACAGAGTTAATACACACCATCACACTAATAGTAAATACACACCATCAATACACGTAATTAAAACTCACTATTTCACTCAATACAAAACGGAATAATTACACATCGTCCATACATAGACTTCAAATTCTTCATCCATGAATTGTGTCTATATCAGAGGTCACTAACACAGCATGCGTGCAGCACTTATATTTTACAACATTTCTATAACACAATAAGGGTGATTGAAAGTTTCCATTGCAGGATATTTAATTCATGATTGGGAATACTTGAATTTATAGAACAATGTTATATCTTTCTTTTATAAACAATATAAGACTAAATAAAAATATGCACTTACATCATTCTGAAACTGGTAAACCATTGTGGCCTAGACAGTAAAAATTTGGCCATATTTCGAAAAAAAACACCTTTGCCTTTTTTTAAAACACCCTCATATCGAAATGCAATAATTATGAAAAGTAAATAGATTGCAGATACAATAAGCTTACGTTAATATTACGTCTTCTTAGTTAAATAACTAAACAATATCGTAATTAATTTATAAAAAGTTAATAAATCGCAGACAACATAAGCCTACGGTAATATTACGTCTACTTAGTTAAATAAGTAAACACTATCGTTATTGATATGGGAACAGTTAATAAATTGCAGACACCATTAACTTATGTTAATGTTCCATCTACTACGTTCAGTAATTGAACAATATCGTAATTAACTTATGAAAAGTAATAAATTGCAGACACCATAGCCTACGTTAATAGTACGTCTTCTTATTTCAATAAGTGAACACTATCGTAATTATTATGCGAATAGTTAATAAATTGCAGACACAATAGCCTACGTTAATATTACGTCTTCTTATTTCAATAAGTGAACAATATCGTAATTAATATGCGAATAGTTAATAAATTGCAGACACCATTAACTTACGTTATTGTTCCATCTGCTAAGCTTATAAACTTAACAATATAGTAATTAACCATTGAAAAGTAAATGAATTGCAGACACCATAAATGGACAGCAATGTTATATCTATTAAGTTCAACAAGTTGAACAAAATCGAAATGAACATGGAAAAGGTAAATGAATTACATACACCATTACCTAACGTTCATGTTCCGTCTATTTAACTCAGTAATTGAAAAATACAATTATTACAATTTGGGAAAGCAAATACATATCAGTCACCATATTGTGTCAATCAATATACATTGATGTAACGTCGACTGCGTTCAATAATTGAACAATATACTAATCAACTGACGAAATGTAAATGAATTACAGACACCATTAACCTTCTTTCATGTGACGTTCACTATTTTCAATACATCAACACTATACTAATTACAATGGAAAAGCAAAAAGATTTAACGCACGTTCTTGTACCGTCAACTTCATTTGTTAAGGTGACTTTCCCTTCAACAAAACAATAACTCATCCAAAAATTATGTTCAAAACTTGTACAAAGCAAAATACAAAACATCATACAATGATCAGTACCTACATGTGCCTTCTAATAAGTGGAATACATGATGTACTTATTTACATGGGAATACTACAACTGATATGAATAACAAAGGTTTAAAATGATATGCAGAAATTTCCATAAAAGGAAATTTTAGGAAACGTTCACATATTGATTTATTTGGGTTTTTCATGAAGTTTTCTGTTATGAATTAGTTCTTTATCAATAAAACAATGCGTCTTTCCCTTTAATAAAACAATAACTCATCCAATAACTATATGCACACGTTATACGAAGCAAAATACAAAACATCATACAATGTTCAGTACGTATACAAAGCAAAATACAAATGGTGTCATGTTTTTCATCATTGTTTTTGTTATAAATGCAATTCTTTATCAATAAAACAATGCGTCTTTCCCTTTAACAAAACAATAACTCATCCAATAGCTATATACACAAGTTATACGAAGCAAAATACAAAACATCATACAATGTTCAGTACGTACATGTACCGTCTAATCATTTGAATAAATGAACAATGTACTTATTTACATGGGCATACTACAACTGATATGAATAACAAAGGTTAATGTATATACATAGATATTCTTAATAAGTAAATTTCAATATAACGTGTACATATTTCTTTCTTTCAGTTGTTCATAAAGTTTTTCGTCATAAATTCAATTATGTACCAAAACAAGATTTTCACAGGTTATTCAAAGCTAAAAAATTATCCTACAATGATCTTTCATTTCACGTACCGCTTACGTATTACTATTATTTACTTACAAGGGAATACTACAATTGATATAAATTAATAATCTAGGATTAAAACTCTTGTAAGTAATAGATTTAACACAAAATTCATCAAAACGTGCACATAAGTACGAACTATTTTTCATTTCTTCGTGTTCAAATAACGTATTTTCATTCAAAAACATATTTACAAATTGTACAAAGCAAACATTCAACTATCATTTATCATGATCAGAACTTATCAACAGGAACATAACGAGACAATTATTTCTGTCTCAATAGATACTGAATGATAAAGGATATTGAAACAATGTTCATGAATGTATAAATTTAAGAAAACAAAAACGAATCATGGAAAAATGTATATAGCAGAAAGTATGTTATACACGCTTTCGCTTGTTTCCTTTCCTCCAATGTTACATACTGTATATGTAATCTAAAAACACACTATTTTTATTCCATGATATCTGAAGAAATAGGGGACAAAAAAGGAAAAATAACTATTGATAAAGGGGAAAATAATAAAAGATAACTCTTGATGTAGGGGACCAAATGGAGAAAAAAAAACTATTGATAAGGGGGGGGGGGGTGCAAAATGGAAAAGGTAAGTCTTGAAAAAGGGAGCCAAATGGACAAGATCATTCTTGATAAAGGATACCAAATAAATTAATTGATTAATGGGTCAAAATAGAAAATATATCTCTTTGTAAAGGGGGCCCAAATTGAAAAGATAATTCTTGATACAAACGGTTTTATTTAAAAGATAACTCTTGAAAAAGGGTGCTAAATTTAGAGATAACTCTTGATAAAGGGTCCGAATTGAAAAGATAACTCTTTCTTAAAAAGGGCTAAATATAAAAAAATAACTCTTGATAAGGGGGGGGGGGGGCAAATAAAAAAGACAACTTTTGATAAAGGGTCCAAATGGTAAAGATAACAGTTCATAAAGGGGCCAATTGGAAAGAATAACTGTTGATCAAGGGGAACAAAGGGGGGGGGGAAATATATGCTAAAATTAATTTGTTCTTTGAATCTACAAAAGCAATTCAGTCTCACAACTTGTGTACATTGTTTTTCTTACACTTTGCATAAGTGTACGCCGAATTGCAGGCACCAATTGTGCTGATTCTTTTGTTACACTTTGCCATATTAAACTCAAAATCTCCAAAATGCAGGCACACATTGTGTAAAACGTTCTAATAACACTAAGCATGAATGAACTCTCCGTGGTAATCTCACGTTGTCAAAAATCCCGACGCTCGTTCTACATGCGTGTTTATTCCGTAAATTTCGGCTTCACTGCAGTGGACTCCGCGAGTGCAGACCTGAATCGAGAGAAACATTTCAACTAGGTTATAATTTGATATCCGTTTTATTTTTAAAGAATAGTCATTTTTATTCAAACAAACAATATAAGCCTATTTAGTCATTTTTGATCAGTGTGTATCTAAACTTTTAAACATCTAGACTGGTATTCATTATTTTTCTAATTGGATTTAAGAACGATGTAGCTAATAGGATTACTTGTTATAAATAAGTACACAATATAGTGAATGAAGTAAATTATGTATGACGCTATGATAAACTTAAGTTGCAAATTGAATACCACCCCAGATGTTTAACTGTGTTTTATTCTTATAATTAAAAAAGAGTTTTAAACGGTATCATAGTGTTGGATTGTTTGTAATAAGTTTATTTATTTTTTTAATCCGCCCGACCAGTAGGGCATCAACCTTACAGTCAACGATTGCGTCACAATCACTGTCATCACTTATAATATCCATCATGTGTTTCCGGTCCGGATTGAAATATCCGATCAAAGTGCACGCGCTTAAGTCGGTAATTAGGCTTGTCGGAAAATGCATTAAGGTGCGTACATTAAGTTATTAATTCATAGAAATGTTGATGTAAAAACGCATTTTTGCACAATTTGGCAAAACGCTTCTTACTGATGCCAATACCCGTAGTCAGTTAATGTCAAGTGGATCCTTTCAAGATCCTTTCAATATCGCGTTTTTAATTAAATCCCGCTTACTTATTAATTTATTTGCGCTTTATTGAAATGACACAATGTACTTTTTATTAACAATACAATTTGAAATAAATAAGAAGTGGCGCGTTGTTGCGCGTGACTCATCTGGCATGGGGTGCCAGATGGGATATTCCAGCATGGCTAAACTAACCGGAAATGTCCATCGGTGTGCATGAAAAATATCTTATAACATGTAACAGGAATACATTGTGGGTTCGGCAATATTCCAAGATACGTCTGCGTAACACTAAAAACAATAGATACGATTTAGGATTTGTAAATAAAAAAGTAAATGATTTATCGTCACGGTTAGTATAATATGTGGCAATTTTTAAAAAAATGTATCTATAATGTTGTTTTAATCTGTAATGGTGAGACTCTAATGAAGTATTGAAACTCACAAAGATACTCAATACGCTAATGTATTTCACACCTTTTAATAGGTTTTGCATTAATATGTAAAAAAATACCTGTAAAAGTTTCATTTTAAAATTGCAAAATCCGTACAGTCTAAACTCGTTGGCTCGATATTGCATGACTCGATATTGCATGGCTCGATATTGCATGGCTCGATATTGCATGGCTCGTTATACTCGTTGGCTCGATATTGCATAGCTCGATATACTCGTTGGCTCGATATTGCATGACTCGATATACTCGTTGGCTCGATATTGCATAGCTCGATATACTCGTTGGCTCGATATTGCATAGCTCGATATACTCGTTGGCTCGATATTGAATGACTCGATATACTCGTTGGCTCGATAGTGCATGACTCGATAAACTCGTTGGCTCGATATTGCATGACTCGATATACTCGTTGGCTCGATATTGCATAGCTCGATATACTCGTTGGCTCGATATTGCATGGCTCGATATACTCGTTGGCTCGATATTGCATGGCTCGATATACTCGTTGGCTCGATATTGCATGACTCGATATACTCGTTGGCTCGATATTGCATGACTCGATATACTCGTTGGCTCGATATTGCATAGCTCGATATACTCATTGGCTCGATATTGCATGGCTCGATATACTCGTTGGCTCGATATACTCGTTGGCTCGATATACTCGTTGGCTCGATATACTCGTTGGCTCGATATTGCATGGCTCGATATACTCGTTGGCTCGATATTGCATGGCTCGATATACTCGTTGGCTCGATATTGCATGACTCGATATACTCGTTGGCTCGATATTGCATGGCTCGATATATTCGTTGGCTCGATATTGCATGACTCGATATTGCATGGCTCGATATTGCATGGCTCGATATACTCGTTGGCTCGATATTGTATGACTCGATATACTCGTTGGCTCGATATTGCATGGCTCGATATACTCGTTGGCTCGATATTGCATGACTCGATATACTCGTTGGCTCGATATTGCATGACTCGATATACTCGTTGGCTCGATATACACGTTGGCTCGATATTGCATGGCTCGATATAATCGTTGTCTCGATATTGCATGGCTCGATATACTCGTTGGCTCGATATTGCATAGCTTGATATACTCGTTGGCTCGATATTGCATGGCTCGATATAATCGTTGGCTCGATATTGCATAGCTCGATATACTCGTTGGCTCGATATTGCATGACTCGTTATACTCGTTGGCTCGATATTGCATGACTCGATATTGCATGGCTCGATATTGCATGGCTCGATATACTCGTTAGCTCGAACCAGTTTAAAAATGACCATTTTCCTGCCATATATTCATATAAAATTCGATCGGATGGCTTGATGTCGTGAGTGGCGATCTCTTTCCACGTTCGATGTCATTTTCGCAGTTCCTAGTATTAATTTCACACTGTGTTTTGTTTGCTTGGCTCGATGTCCTTTTCGCGGGCTTATGTAAGAATTTCACACCATAACATGTTTCCTTGGCTTAATTTAGCACAATTTCATAATCGATTAGAATTACTTGTTCGAAATCATCATTATTATCAAACTTAAGTGGTTAACAATTAACAATTTGAGCAAACATGCTATCACTCCAATTTCTGCCTTTAATTGGCATGAGTACAAACATCAAACTTTTGTCATTACATCTGAAATCTTAATGCGATTTGATTAGGCGTTATTCATATATAATATAGCTCAGAATGTTTCTACAAATATTATAATTCATACACATGTCAAATGCTGAGCAATCTAGAGAAGGACCTGGAACAACCTAAGCTATGTTTAGGTGTTACTCACTGAATAACAAGAGATGTTTGTCAAACATTATGCCCCCCCCCCCCCCCGAGCGCCATGTTGTCAGGATTATAGGGACAATTGAATGAAATATGCATGGACCGAAATGACAGCTGATTTGTTGCTGTTTTAAGATTATGACCATTAAAGTGTGAGGATAAAGTGTATTATGACCGTCATGACCTTTGACTCTATGAACTCAAAATCCAGAGTCATCAGCTGGTCACCAGAAACCTAAATGTCAAGTTTGAGGGCCATGGGTGCAGGCATTGTCAAGTTATCACAAGACAAGTTTTTTTCGTTCAAGGTCACTGTGACCTTGACCTTTGACCCCTTAAATCATAAGGGGTTATCTACAAGTCAGATGCAACTCCAAGTCAAGTTTGAAGGCCATGGGTTCAGGCATTGTTGAGTTATCACTAGGACAACCTTTTACCATTCAAGATCACTGTGACCTTGACCTTTGGCTCTATGAATCCTAAAATCAATAAGGGTGATCTACTGGTCAGGCTTAACATCCATGTCAAGTTTAATGATCAGTGGTTCAGGCATTGTTGAGATATCAGTGGGGGAAGAGTTGTTAACTTTTTTGCGTTAAAGGTTAGTGTGACATTGACCTTGGCCTGATGACCCCCAGAAACGATAGGGGTCATCTACTGGGCAGGCCCAACCTTCATGTTAAGTTTGATGACCATAGGTCCAAGAATTGTCGAGTTTGCTTTCAAGGTCACTGTGACCTTGACCTTTGACCCCTAAAATCAATAGGGGTCATCTACTGGTCAGGCCCAACCTCCATGTCAAGTTTGAGGGCCATGGGTGCAGGCATTGTTGAGTTATCACTTGGACAACCTTTTATCATTCAAGGTCACTGTGACCTTGACATTTGACCCAATGACCCCTAAAATTAATAAGGACAATCTTCTGGCCAGGCTCAACCTCCAAATCAAGTTTGAGGGTCATGGGTGCAGCCATTGTCAAGTTATCACTCGGATAACCTTTTACCATTCCAGGTCACTGTGACCTTGACCTTTGGGTCAATGACCTATTAAATCAATAGGGACCATCTTCTGGCCAGGCACAACCTCCAAGTCAAGTTTGAGGGCCATGGGTGCAGGCATTGTCGAGTTATCACTCGGACAACCTTTTACCATTCCAGGTCACTGTGACCTTGACCTTTGGCCAGATGACCCCCAAAACCATAGGGGTCATCTCCTGGTCAGGCCAATTTTCCAAGTCAAGTTTGAGGGCCATGGGTGCAGGCATTGTTGAGTTATCAATCGGACAACCTTTTACTATTCAAGGTCACTGTGACCTTGACCTTTGGCCCAAAGACACCCAAAAACAATAGGGATCATCTACTGGTCAGGCCCAACCTCCAAGTCAAGTTTGAGGGCCATGGGTGCAGGCATTGTTGAGTTATCACTTGAACAACCTTTTACCATTCAAGGTCACTGTGACCTTGACCTTTGACCCATTGAGCCCAAAAAACAATAGGGGTCAGCTACTGGTCAGGCCCAACCTACAAGTCAAGTTTGAGGGCCATGGGTGCAGGCATTGTCACGTTATCACTCGGACAACCTTTTACCATTCAAGGTCACTGTGACCTTGACCTTTGGCCTGATGACCCCTAAGAACAATAGGGTTCATCTACTGGTCAGGTCCAACCTCCATGTCAAGTTTGAGGGCCATGGGTGCAGGCATTGTTGAGTTATCACTCGGACAAGCTTTAAAATTATTTTACCATTAAAGGTCACTGTGACCATGACCTTTGACCCGATGACCCCCAAAATCAATAGGGGTCATCTACTGGTCAGGCCCAACCTTCATGTGAAGTTTGATGACCATACGTCCAGGAATTGTTGAGTTATCACTCGGACAAGCTTTGGTCTACCGACGGACCGACCGACCGACCGACCGACATACCGACATGCCTGTGCAAAGCAATATACCCCTCTTCTTCGAAGGGGGGCATAAATATTGCGTCTTTATTGCATAGAAGTGTTTATAGTTTAACTGTTATTGCTTAAAATAAATAAATAATATTTTCATAATATCGAATGCGTCATATTGCGAACTGTACTATCGATAAATATTTCCAACAAATACTCTTCTCTTGCGGACATAACGTAGCAAGTAACAAACGTTCGCTAATGTACCAAAGAAAAATACACATTCAGTAAGAAATTCCGCTTGGCTCGATATTCTCGAGGCTCGAAGTATTTTGACCGATTCTGGGAATAGCCACTGAGTTTCGACATTATTTCAATATAGTCTTTGAATGGCTATTGCAAAACGTTACCGGTTTACGAGCTTAAAAAAGCCTAGAATGGCTATTTAAAACATAATTAAAATATATATAACGTAAACCAACTTACTTCTTTGCGTTTGCTTTAAAACAAATGTCCCATGTTTGGTCCGCCTTATAACCTTCGGGCCATTTCCACCAATAGTCGGGCTTGTCGTTGTTTGGTTCGAACTTGAATTTCTCGATCTGAATGGCATGGTCTTCCTCCATCTTTTCCTCCATCTTTTCCTTCAATGACCAGACTTCCGGAGGAGGCCATACATAACACTTATCTAACACACACTCAACCAAATGTTGAGAAATTTTCGCTTGGCAGGCGAGACGCTCAACTACGTGTTGTGGTATTGATGCGACATAAAAAGTGAATTTTGCTGTATGAGCAGGTGAGTGGATGGCAGCCATCTGGGGAAGGTGAAGATTGTCTGCATGCGGCACTTTACTGGTCGGTATATCACAATATGATATCTCACACGTGTATCCAAAATGAATGGCACTGTTAGCAACATACCAAAGCACTGTTTCCGATAGCATCATGAGTTTGATCTTAATATGTTTGGTATAGTTTAGTGACGTGTTTGGAGGAGGCACCATCTGATGCCTCAGCGGATTGTACTCGTCTGATTTTACGGTACACCCCTTTAATGTTAATTTAACTGAATGGTCGAGTTGATTAATCCTACCGACGATTTGACAAATTTGTTCTGTTGACATATTAATCCAATATAGTCTCAACTTCGTGGTATAATCAGCTGAGATAGGCTGTGCAACCAACATCGGTAAGGATGGTTGTTCAACAGCAGAGTTTGATTCCAGGGTTGTTGAGTCCAAGTCACAGTCCACGGAATGACCGCATCTGGTCACGTAGTCAATAAGCCGAATAAACCCCTCTACTGTGATGGTAAGATACCAAAGAATAATGCTTGTTGTACACTCAGATGATACTACCTGCTGCTCGCATTCATTCTGAAGCTGCGGTACATCATCCCCCGGTTCTATGGAACAGAACCCCAACCGCAATGACGTACCTCCCGCTTTAATGAAAGACTGCAATAGTCGTCTGAACTGCTCCTCTGACATGCGAATATTTTCCAGGTATAAGTCTTTCAGGCGAGAGAAAAGTCCTTCCTGTTCATTCTGTGGAATAATGTTTTGTTATCATTATGATATGTATCTTGAAGAAGTATTAACATTAGTATTAGTAGTAGTTATAGTAGGTTGTAATAATAATAAGAAGAAGAAGAAGAAGAAGAAGAAGAAGAAGAAGAAGAAGAAGAAGAAGAAGAAGAAGAAGAAGAAGAAGAAGAAGAAGAAGAAGAAGAAGAAGAAGTAGAAGAAGAAGAAGAATATTAGATATAATCAGAATAATAAAAATAATTATAATAATAGTAATCAAATAATAATATTTATAATAATAATAATAATAATAATAATAATAATAATAATAATAATAATAATAATAATAATAATAAAAATAATACTAATAATAATAATAATAATAATAATAATAATAATAATATTAGTAATAGTAAAAAATAAAATAGATCAATAATACTAATTATTAAATTAATAATAATACTTATTATAAAAATATTAATAATAATAATAATAATAATTATGATTATAATAATAATAATAATAATAATAATAATAATAATAATAATAATAATAATAATAATAATAATAATAAAAATAATAATAATTATAACAATAATAGAAAATAAATAATAATAATAATAATAATAATAATAATAATAATAATAATAATAATAATAATAATAATAATAATAATATTAAAAATTATAATAATAATAATAAAAATTATAATAATAATAACAATAATAATAAAATTAATAATAATATTAATAAAAATAATAAAACTAATAACAGCAATGATAATAATATTAATAAGGCCACTCCTTTTTTATTTTTTGGTTTACAAGAATTTTCAGAAAAATTGTCCACTGGGTGGTCGAAAAAAAAAAAAAAAAAGGGATAAAAGTCACAAAACATACTATTGAAGAGCAAAAATCAGAGAACAACATAAACATTGAGAAATTATATCATTTACTTGACATTTTAAATTTTAAAACTGCTATTAATGCATGTTTTAATACACAAGTTTCAAAGTTCTAATTAAACACACAGTTTAAATCTTACATACTGTGCATATGAAACATCAATGAAATTGACTATAAAACATGTTAACATGTATAAACTTCACTTTTTTCAAAGATACATTGAATATCACTCAGCAAGACATTTGTTTAGCTTTAATGGTATGCAGCATTTTTATTGCTAAAGCAAAAGTAAATGCAGCACACTTAAAAACTGACCGATATTAAATTGAAAAAAAGGAGAAGACGAATTTTACGCATTGAAATACACAAAAAGTGCACTGTATTAAAACAATACAATACATTTTCTAAACATTGTTTCATTTAATTCAATAGTGGAAAATGTCAATAAAGTGAAATAATTACCAATTTTGTAAATAAGGAAGTAACATTTTAAGAAGACATTTGAGCTTTAATATTATGAAAACAATTCCTGAAAAACTCAAAACCAAACTAGACCTGGGCTGGTATTCAATATTGGTCTTAACTGGATCTAAGAACGATGAAGCTAATCGGATTACTTGTTATTAATAACTGACCAATAGAGTGAATGAAGTCAATGATGTATGACCATAAGATTTACTTAAATTGTATATTGAATACCACCCCTTAATTTGAGTTTTAATTACCCTTACCATTCGGGGTCCTAGTTTTGTGTAACCCGGTCCATGCTAAGCCCGGTTATTTTCGGACCGGGATATTTACCATGGGATGTTCACCAAATCCATTTCAAATTCAAATCTTGCAGCAAATTACCACATTAGTACATAAAAATCACATAGCAAAAATTTCATCTTCTCCAAACTCGGCCATTTTGTGTATACATGAGTTCACATGGCATCTATACTTGCTTGTTTATTTTTCATTTCAAAAAGCATACCTTGGTTACAACAACAAATCTCATTTATAGTGAAATGTCAAGTTCATAACAGATTTAACGGACTAATTCAAAAAGTTTTCTGTGTTGTTTTATCTAAATGTTTTGCACAGTTACAACTCCCGGTAATGTCATTAACACATGTGTTCAACTCTTTCATTGTTTTTACTCTACTTTAAACCCAAACATGAATACATATGTAATCTAGAATAACCACAAGCTTTAAATTGACTCAATGGCTAGTATTTCCAAGCCAGTCTGTGATTTAAAATCTATAAACACCACCGACCGAACTTGTGAAACTAGGTCACCGGTGTCAACTTAGAAATTTTACTTTCGATTTCACCACTCACACTTAGTGCACTGTTATTTCATATTTAACCATAAAATGCTTTAAAATGTTTTTCTAACACATAATTTACAGATATTTGTGTCTACTTATTCGATGGCAGCCGCTGACACTTTTATTTTTTACCAATAATCAAGAGTATTTTCATGACCTAAATTGGCGGGGAAAAACAACAATCACGTGACAGTTATTGTTAGTGTCGGCTGTTAAATTTGCCAATGTTTTTACTATTGTTATTTTAACATCTCCTGCATATTTTGATAACTTATTTCATACAAAGAATGACTGCTATCGTCAATTCCGCCATTGCCAACGGCGCTGCCATAACAGTTGGATGGCTCACATGCTATCACTATAAATCGGCGAATACTGCTACGGAACAACAAACCAGTCGAGATCTACTGTTTTCGTACTCTTATCTGTTCGTTTTTCTTTCGTTCCGCACCAAATCAATACGGTCGGAAAAATAATTTTGAAAAAAAAAGTGAAATTCCTTTTTTTTTTTTTTGTACTTTTCGGAAAATTAGACCCGCCGGTTTTGTAAACCAATTTATATAAAAGTAGTGGCCTTATATAAATGAACAAAAAAAATCTTTCAAAAACTATTAACAGTCATTTCTGTTCATTGTAATTAAAGACATCTAATTTACACATTTGAAAAAACAACACAAAAAACATGTTGCGCAATTATCTAACCTGTCAGTGAAAAACAATCGTTACTACTCGGCAACCTCCGGCAAGATTCGGAAGACAGACTGAAGTGTTTCGATTTGCTAATGTAACATATTACATAGTGTTACAGATACCACACCCCAGGGACAGGTGTATGTACTTAGATTACATAACCCGTCTGGTACTTGCATAACTTGTTTAGGGCGGTGTGGTATATAAAGGTCGGTTTGACAACTAGCCAGGGAGAGCTCTTGAGCAGGAGAGCTTTTGGGCGAGGGAGCCTTTTAGCAGGGAGGGCCCCAGTATCTCTCTATGTTATGATCCGACTGGAAGCGTGCCGCTTTTTAGAACTATTAATAAAGTTAATTACACGGAGCGGGCGGTTTGTTTAACTATACGACAGCTAGCATCATATTCACCCTCACTTGGAATAATATATTTGCCGGAAAGTTAGACAAATTGTTAAAACGCATCGTTCGAATCAGAATACTATAAACTATGAAATTGTAATTAAGCGATTTATTTATTTGAAATACATACAAATAGCATATATCTAATAATTTTTTGGTGTCAATGGGTGTCAATAAAGATTCGATATAAATTGATTTATGTTCAAGACACACGTAATTGATGCCCCTAAGCGTAGTGTTTAAACAAAATGAAACCATCTGATTAGTATATAATATTGGTCAAAATCTATCTTATGAGACTGTGCTGAACAAAACAGTTACCTGGCATGTTCCATGTGTTAATAACGTTGACATCAACTGGGTTGCTTGCTGTAGTTCATTAAAAGCTACTTCTAATCTGTGTAGTCTAAACACTGGTAGATTCACAACATCTGAGTAAGACAGTCTTTTCAATCCAACTTCGGTAAGATGCTCAAGTTTTCCAAGGCGTCGTAAATCAAGAATTTCTTTTTGTTCTGAACCTCTGTGTGATCGTCTCAAACCTTTCAATTTTAATAACTTTTGAATTCCTTTTCGTTCTAAATCTTTATGTAACCAGTGGAAGTCCGTCAGACCTGACAAATCGATTGTTTGTATTGTTTGCAAGCACTCAATATCAAAGTTGTAGAATGTTGATGTGAGGTTCGGAGCTAGTTGGGGAGTTGCAAACCTCATACTGCATTCTACTAAATGACTCAAATTCAAACCAATGACATCTTTAACGCTTGTCATTGTAAGATGTAAATACTTCAAACCCTTGAAATTCTTTAAATCGAAAACTTTGTCGTCCCTTCTGTTTGCAAAAAGGAATGCAAAATTGTGCTCGTCATCGATATACAATGACACTATTCGTGATTGATTTGTCTTCACATATTGTTCTAAATCGGTTGCTGCGTTCCTTTTTAGTGTGAGATCTGAGTACTCATCAATAGAGATGTGCTGCAGGCACAATTTCCTCCCTGAGGAGTTGCTCCTGTCTAGCTCTATTTGGCCTTGTAGGATCGTATCCTGCAGCATTCTCGATTCCCAGATGGAATAACCATTTCTATCGCAAAAGACCGTGAACAGCTTGTTCATTTCTTTTGAAATTTTTATAGCAGCTTTTGTATTAATACTGCAAAGGAAAATTAAAATCTGAGACAAATTAAGTCCGCTTTCTCCTCTGTTGTTTTTGTACGAGTGTTTGATATCCACAAAGCGCTTTGCACTGTCTTTTGATATACACAGTGCCGCTAGGTACTCTTGAACAGTTGTGTGCAAGAAGTAATATTGCGGAGAATCACCTGGAACCTTGGTGCTGGATATGATGCCAGATTTAAGACATGCATCTTTGTGACTCGCGAAGTTCACATTCTTCTCCTCATCTATTTCAAATACAATTGTTTGATTTTCATCTTCAGCAAATAACTTTGCAAATGCTATTTCGCTCAGTGTGGATATAACGTCCTTGTATTCTGATCTAGAAGATGAGTTTATCTTGTCGCACGATTCAGACCAACGTTCCTTCAACAACATTTCGTATATATCAGAACGCTTCATATCTGTCGAAAGCTGTCCCTTGTACCAAAGCCAAACGATGTGAGCTAACACGATCGGGCATATGCTGAAATGCCATAATTCGTTTTCTTTTATTTCCTTAATACATATTCCGTGATTCGGTTTTGAGCGTGTGCCTACTGGATCTTTGGACGGTCCTTTGCCAGGTAAATCATTTAAACTAGATACTATTTTCTCAACGAGCTTTTCTGGGTTCGAAACTCCTTTCACCATCACGTGTTTGCGAATCAGTGAGCGGCTTCTTTTCAGCTCAGCCAGTTTGTATGGCCGTGTTGTGATGAGTATTGTGCAGCTTTCCCAACTTGTTTCAATATGGGGAATTCTTTCATCCAAATTGCATCCTTCAGGGTGCTGCCATTCGTCCAGACCATCAAGGACAAGCAGACAGGTTTTGGATTTTAAGATTTCTCCAAGCATTTTTTCCCCGTGTGTTTTGTCCATGCCGATCCTCTCTTCGAGGATTGTTAATATCATTTTCTTTATGTAGCATTCTGTCTTTGCCTCGCGGAGAATTATGTAAAACACAAATTCAAATTGACTTGACATTTCGTTCTCTTTAGTGCGTGTCCGAGAATAGATTGTCCGTCCTTCTGGTTTAGTTCCACACCAATCAAGAACGATCTTCTTACATAGGGAAGACTTCCCCGACCCAGGCTCGCCTACAACAAATATTGTTTTAGCCAATGTTCCCTCGTTGATTTGAAAAATGTTCTTGTATTCAGGTATATCGTCCCCTTCGTCTTTGCCATTTTCTATTACAATAAGTTTAGGACTTTCATATATTTTCTCAAGTGCATCATCGATGTCAAGCGAAATAGACAATGTGCTTGCAGTGTTGTTGTATAGTTTAAATAGCTCCTTTCTCAAATCTGGAAATAATATCATTAACTATATCACAATAATCCTATCTAAATATGAAATAATATATACATATATACAAAGGAATAACTGCCATATACAACAACAGTTGGACTTTTTTTGTTTCAAAAGTTGACATTTGTTATTTAAACGTTGTTTTATAAGCAAACTCTGTGCACTATATTATTCATACTTGTGTTCTCAATAGATTGCACCAATTGCTCAGCAAGTTATATTAGGCACGGGTATTTGCGCAAAATGAACATTTTATTTTCCTTTAATGCCAAATGTCTGATTTAAAGTCAGTTAAAATTTGTTTTGCAAACATCTGGAACTGATATGAACTGTGACAAACAGGAATGAATCTTATAGTAATTATTTTTTTATATCATATCAAATGCCACATCATAAACTTTGGACCAAAGTAGAATGGTCAGTAGGAAGACACTATAGTGAGAAATAAGTTTTTAAAAGATAAATATGTACAGAAAGTCCCATGACCTTAAATACGCATCACAAACTGTGAAACACAGTTTTGTTGCCAGAAGAAAAACCCTATGACGTCATAAAGCTTTTATAACCAATCTTTCCTACAGACCGTTGACTTAAAATACGTATCAAAAAATGGAACAACAGTTTTATTGTCGCGAGTAGCAATGAGTAGCAATGCACTATAACATCAGATAGTTTTTATAACCCATATTTTCTTCAAAACCATGCCCTTGTCTATGTTTCATATACTGGGAACTTCATTTACATTGTCAATAGCAAGACATTATGACGTCAACTCATTTTCTTAACTTATAGTTACTATATGACACATTTTGCTTGTCGCGGTTCAAGATAATAGTCGATAAACAGGAATGAACAAAGTCAAGGCTAATCTTCTTTGTCCCTTTCCTAGCCATGTCGCCATATTATTTAGTAGAAATATTCAAAAATATGTTTACTTTGCAATGGGCTGCTCTCTAAAGATTTTTCCAACGCTTTCAGCCATCCAGGGTCGAATGGTCTAAACGTAAGAATGTGGTCAATGTCCCCTTCTGTGTATGCTTGTTGAGACAGTGTTTTCGACGCATTGTAAGGGTGGTTGTTGAAATATTTGTACATGTCATAATCTCTTATTAAAGGTTTATTTTCGCAACAGTCACATTCCCAGGGATTTGTCAATACATTGACAATGTCATTTACAAACTGGCTACCTGTTGGTTCACTGATAGCTTTTTGTTTGCTTGTTACGGCATTAAACTGCAATACCGCTTTTTTGCCCAGATTAAGCTTCTTTGGGTGACAGCAATCTAGAAATACAATTACTTTCGTCACATGTGTAAGACGATTGATTTTCTTCTCAAGCTCACTGTCTGCCATCGTATAAGTGTCTAATTGAAATCCTTTATCCCCATGATGGCCTGAATAAACTAATACGATGGTGGTATTCTTTGAAGTATCAACATCTTTGAACGCCTTCTCCAATTGGTCATCGTACGTTGTCTTAGATTTCTTCACTGTGACTACATTGTCCCTGGAAAGAAATCATATGTGCGTCAAAAGAAAGCAATTTTGGATTATACACCGCATTAAGTTTGAATAAAATACTGAATTATGCAAGTTGTTACTCAATCTTATCATTGCTTTAAAGCCTGTTGCGACAGCTATTAACATGTCTTTACTAACTACCGTTATTCTTCCCTGCACGTTAGTTATCTTACTTTCACGTCACATGATAAATTGATGTTTGATATGATATTTTACTACATTGTCCCTGGAAAAAAATCATATGTGTGTCATATTATTAAATTTTGAATACAACAACGCTAAATTATGCGAGTAATTACTCGTTCTGGTCATCACTCTTTACCCTGTCAAGATTATTTTACACTTGTCTTTACTTATAACCGTTATTTGTCCCTGCATGTATTTCATTTAACATTCACGTCCCATTCAGCTTGTTTTAAAAAACGACATGACCATCAACGTTAAAAGAATGTAACAGCTTGAAGACATATTCTTGTTAAACAGTGACGAGTATAACTACACCCTTAAACGAGCAAGCGACACCGTGTACACGCCATACATATACTACTAACTTCAATACCGTTTGATGAAATAAATAGAGGATATTTGTTTATTTCAGTGTAAGATCGTATTTTTTTCACGAGTGACATAGAAAAACATATTTTCACGAGTGGCGAAGACACGAGTGAAAATGTAGTTTTTTATGATCACGAGTGAAATTAAATAGACCCTTACACATAAATAAAAAAATATTCTTTTTCTTTTATGCTTATTTTCGGAGTTTTATTTGTATTTTTATTTATTTCTTAATTACCCCCTTATTTTCAAAAGGGTGGGTTTAACGCCGCTACCCGTGGGGCGCCCATCATGCATAATCAAAGCTGTCAACTTTTCTATTTTCTGTTTGCTGAGAAATAGGTCTCTGCTATTCATTCTTATAGCTTAATATTCGCTCGTTTTTTTTTTATTGCAAAGCTTTATGAACAGTAAACAATGAAGTTTTATTAGTGCACATAAGTTCCAAAAAATAATAAAAACACTTTTAATTTAAGATGGGCATGGATACATAACCAATATTTAATGAATGAAAATTTAAAAGGTCAAATGTGTAAGCAAAACAAATGTGGATACTCATTGGATATTAAACATTCTTCTTAGTTAAATACTGCATGTGTTTCATAGTAAATTAATATACAGTCATTTATACTGCCAGAGACCAGTCTGTTTCGCTTTAAAAAATGTTTGTTTTCCAGATCAAGAGTGAATGCCACGCTAGTTTGTTGACACATTTTGAGGTGTTGGTGGGGTTGAAAAATATCGGATCTATCTGTAAATTGTTGTGTGAATTTTCCAAGAAGCTCATTTTACGTACTACAACCGCAAACAGTTCAAAATACATTTGAACGATGATATAAAAAAAATGTTTATGTTCGAACAGTTGTTTTTGTCTATAATTTGTTTGGTATGAAAGCAAATGTTCGAACATTAAGCTTCAAAGATCAGAAGTCCAGTGTTCTGTTTTGATCAAGGCAAGTACATGTAACAACAAAGGAATTTAAAAGTAGTTCTGAAAGTTGATACTTTCACTCCTTATTTTGCAGTGAAAATATCAATTTTATATTTTCACTGTTGTTATTTCACTGTTAAAAACCCATATTTCATCGTAACACATACAAGAAATACCGTATATTGAAAACAATAAAACATACCTTACACCCATCAACGTTGCCTTTGTAATGACTCTATCCATCAGCTTTTCTATATCGTCTTCAAAACGTTTTGTTATGCCCTCCTCCTTTTCATCTGTGCCTGCTATGAGAATGGCACCCCAATGATCACCTAAAATATCCATAAAAATCCTTAGTTAGATTAAGGCATTGACAATGCCATCAGCACAACGGGAGGCTTACAATCAACAATCGAGGAAGCGAAAAAGTTATCACTATCCAAGTGTGCCTTTATCAAGGCATCTACTGCCAATGTCATCAACATGTGTAGGGAAGCTACTTTTCAGTCATCAAGACAATTTCAATATTAACATCACGCTAGAGGAGGCTACAATACAGTCATCAAGCCAACCAAAGCAAATGCCATCAAC